>NW_027553232.1:0-43293 GCF_045843805.1 Urocitellus parryii | reverse complement strand
AAACGGTTACTGCAAAGGAACGGTTTAACCTAGAAGAACGAAATTTGGTGAGCCAAGTGGGACTGGGGTACTGATCATTAGATGCCAGTATCATCAAGATTGGGTGAAAAAAAATTGTTTGCTGAGATTTCAGGAAACTCGTAGTTTTTTGGAAGCTTGGGAACCCCTTCCAATGAATGTGATTCTCGTCAGTCTCTGCTTGGGGCTACTTCAATAGGACACAAACCATAGCGATAGAACTTGGAACTACATTATTGTGCCAAGTTTCAAAGAGCTAGCACAAACCGTGTTTGATTTAGAGTTCCAACTACATGTATCCATATAGGAGAAAACAGAGTGAAACCTAAACATGAAAACGGTTACTGCAAAGGAACGGTTTAACCTAGAGGAACGAAATTTGGTGAGCCAAGTGGGACTGGTGTACTGATCATTACCTTCAAGTATCATCAAGATTGGGTGAAAAAATGTTTGCTGAGATTTCAGGAAACTCGTAGTTTTTTGGAAGCTTTGAACCCCTTCCAATGAAAGTGATTCTCGTCAGTCTCTGCTTGGGGCTACTTCAATAGGACACAAACCATAGCGATAGAACTTGGAACTACATTATTGTGCCAAGTTTCAAAGAGCTAGCACAAACCGTGTTTGATTTAGAGTTCCAACTACATGTATCCATATAGGAGAAAACAGAGTGAAACCTAAACATGAAAACGGTTACTGCAAAGGAACGGTTTAACCTAGAAGAACGAAATTTGGTGAGCCAAGTGGGATTGGTGTACTGATCATTAGCTGCCAGTATCATCAAGATTGGGTGAAAAAATGTTTGCTGAGATTTTAGGAAACTCGTAGTTTTTTGGAAGCTTGGCAACCCCTTCCAATGAATGTGATTCTCGTCAGTCTCTGCTTGGGGCTACTTCCTTAGGACACAAACCATAGCGATAGAACTTGGAACTACATTATTGTGCCAAGTTTCAAAGAGCTAGCACAAACCGTGTTTCATTTAGAGTTCCAACTACATGTATCCATATAGGAGAAAACAGAGTGAAACCTAAACATGAAAACGGTTACTGCAAAGGAACGGTTTAACCTAGAAGAACGAAATTTGGTGAGCCAAGTGGGACTGGTGTACTGATCATTACCTGCAAGTATCATCAAGATTGGGTGAAAAAATGTTTGCTGAGATTTCAGGAAACTCGTAGTTTTTCGGAAGCTTGGCAACCCCTTTCAATGAAAGTGATTCTCGTCAGTCTCTGCTTGGGGCTACTTCCATAGGACACAAACCATAGCGATAGAACTTGGAACTACATTATTGTGCCAAGTTTCAAAGAGCTAGCACAAACCGTGTTTGATTTAGAGTTCCAACTACATGTATCCATATAGGAGAAAACAGAGTGAAACCTAAACATGAAAACGGTTACTGCAAAGGAACGGTTTAACCTAGAAGAACGAAATTTGGTGAGCCAAGTGGGACTGGTGTACTGATCATTACCTGCAAGTATCATCAAGATTGGGTGAAAAAATATTTGCTGAGATTTCAGGAAACTCGTAGTTTTTTGGAAGCTTGGGAAGCCCTTCCCATGAATGTGATTCTCGTCAGTCTCTGCTTGGGCTACTTCAATAGGACACAAACCATAGCGATAGAACTTGGAACTACATTATTGTGCCAAGTTTCAAAGAGCTAGCACAAACCGTCTTTGATTTAGAGTTCCACCTACATGTATCCATATAGGAGAATACAGAGTGAAACCTAAACATGAAAACGGTTACTGCAAAGGAACGGTTTAACCTAGAAGAACGAAATTTGGTGAGCCAAGTGGGATTGGTGTTCTGATCATTACCTGCAAGTATCATCAAGATTGGGTGAAAAAATGTTTGCTGAGATTTCAGTAAACTCGTAGTTTTTTGGAAGCTTTTGAAACCCTTCCAATGAAAGTGATTCTCGTCAGTCTCTGCTTGGGGCTACTTCAATAGGACACAAACCATAGCGATGGAACTTGGAACTACATTATTGTGCCAAGTTTCAAAGAACTAGCACAAACCGTGTTTGATTTAGAGTTCCAACTACATGTATCCATATAGGAGAAAACAGAGTGAAACCTAAACATGAAAACGGTTACTGCAAAGGAACGGTTTAACCTAGAAGAACGAAATTTGGTGAGCCAAGTGGGACTGGGGTACTGATCATTACCTGCAAGTATCATCAAGATTGGGTGAAAAAAATGTTTGCTGAGATTTCAGGAAACTCGTAGTTTTTCGGAAGCTTGGAAACCCCTTTCAATGAAAGTGATTCTCGTCAGTCTCTGCTTGGGGCTACTTCCATAGGACACAAACCATAGCGATAGAACTTGGAACTACATTATTGTGCCAAGTTTCAAAGCGCTAGCACAAACCGTGTTTGATTTAGAGTTCCAACTACATGTATCCATATAGGAGATAACAGAGTGAAACCTAAAC
The DNA here is from genome assembly GCF_045843805.1 of Urocitellus parryii. Classification (NCBI taxonomy): domain Eukaryota; kingdom Metazoa; phylum Chordata; class Mammalia; order Rodentia; family Sciuridae; genus Urocitellus; species Urocitellus parryii. The sequence continues at coordinate 40,845 of NW_027553232.1, read as the reverse complement.
GTGAAAACGGTTACTGCAAAGGAACGGTTTAACCTAGAAGAACGAAATTTGGTGAGCCAAGTGGGATCTGATGTACTGATCATTACCTGCCAGTATCATCAAGATTGGGTGAAAAAAAAATGTTTGCTGAGATTTCAGAAACTCGTAGTTTTTTGGAAGCTTGGGAACCCCTTCCAATGAATGTGATTCTCGTCAGTCTCTGCTTGGGGCTACTTCAATAGGACACAAACCATAGCGATAGAACTTGGAACTACATTATTGTGCCAAGTTTCAAAGAGCTAGCACAAACCGTGTTTCATTTAGAGTTCCAACTACATGTATCCATATAGGAGAAAACAGAGTGAAACCTAAACATGAAAACGGTTACTGCAAAGGAACGGTTTAACCTAGAAGAACGAAATTTGGTGAGCCAAGTGGGACTGGTGTACTGATCATTACCTTCAAGTATCATCAAGATTGGGTGAAAAAATGTTTGCTGAGATTTCAGGAAACTCGTAGTTTTTTTGGAAGCTTTGAACCCCTTCTAATGAATGTGATTCTCGTCAGTCTCTGCTTGGGGCTACTTCCATAGGACACAAACCATAGCGATAGAACTTGGAACTACATTATTGTGCCAAGTTTCAAAGAGCTAGCACAAACCGTGTTTGATTTAGAGTTCCAACTACATGTATCCATATAGGAGAAAACAGTGAAAACCTAAACATGAAAACGGTTTCTGCAAAGGAACGGTTTAACCTAGAAGAACGAAATTTGGTGAGCCAAGTGGGACTGGGGTACTGATCATTACCTGCAAGTATCATCAAGATTGGGTGAAAAATGTTTGCTGAGATTTCAGGAAACTCGTAGTTTTTTGGAAGCTTGGCAACCCCTTCCAATGAATGTGATTCTCGTCAGTCTCTGCTTGGGGCTACTTCCATAGGACACAAACCATAGTGATAGAACTTGGAACTACATTATTGTGCCAAGTTTCAAAGAGCTAGCACAAACCGTGTTTGATTTAGAGTTCCAACTACATGTATCCATATAGGAGAAAAACAGAGTGAAACCTAAACATGAAAACGGTTACTGCAAAGGAACGGTTTAACCTAGAAGAACGAAATTTGGTGAGCCAAGTGGGATTGGTGTACTGATCATTAGCTGCCAGTATCATCAAGATTGGGTGAAAAAAAATGTTTGCTGAGATTTCAGGAAACTCGTAGTTTTTTGGAAGCTTGGGAACCCCTTCCAATGAATGTGATTCTCGTCAGTCTCTGCTTGGGGCTACTTCAATAGGACACAAACCATAGCGATAGAACTTGGAACTACATTATTGTGCCAAGTTTCAAAGAGCTAGCACAAACCGTGTTTGTTTTAGAGTTCCAACTACATGTATCCATATAGGAGAAAACAAAGTGAAACCTAAACATGAAAACGGTACTGCAAAGGAACGGTTTAACCTAGAAGAACGAAATTTGGTGAGCCAAGTGGGACTGGTGTACTGATCATTACCTGCAAGTATCATCAAGATTGGGTGAAAAAATATTTGCTGAGATTTCAGGAAACTCGTAGTTTTTTGGAAGCTTGGGAAGCCCTTCCATGAATGTGATTCTCGTCAGTCTCTGCTTGGGCTACTTCATTAGGACACAACCATAGTGATAGAACTTGGAACTACATTATTGTGCCAAGTTTCAAAGAGCTAGCACAAAACCGTGTTTGATTTAGAGTTCCACCTACATGTATCCATATAGGAGAATACAGAGTGAAACCTAAACATGAAAACGGTTACTTCAAAGGAACGGTTTAACCTAGAAGAACGAAATTTGGTGAGCCAAGTGGGATTGGTGTTCTGATCATTACCTGCAAGTATCATCAAGATTGGGTGAAAAAATGTTTGCTGAGATTTCAGGAAACTCGTAGTTTTTTGGAAGCTTTTGAAACCCTTCCAATGAAAGTGATTCTCGTCAGTCTCTGCTTGGGGCTACTTCAATAGGACACAAACCATAGCGATAGAACTTGGAACTACATTATTGTGCCAAGTTTCAAAGAACTAGCACAAACCGTGTTTGATTTAGAGTTCCAACTACATGTATCCATATAGGAGAAAACAGAGTGAAACCTAAACATGAAAACGGTTACTGCAAAGGAACGGTTTAACCTAGAAGAACGAAATTTGGTGAGCCAAGTGGGACTGGGGTACTGATCATTACCTGCAAGTATCATCAATATTGGGTGAAAAAATGTTTGCTGAGATTTCAGGAAACTCGTAGTTTTTCGGAAGCTTGGCAACCCCTTTCAATGAAAGTGATTCTCGTCAGTCTCTGCTTGGGGCTACTTCCATAGGACACAAACCATAGCGATAGAACTTGGAACTACATTATTGTGCCAAGTTTCAAAGCGCTAGCACAAACCGTGTTTGATTTCGAGTTCCAACTACATGTATCCATATAGGAGATAACAGAGTGAAACCTAAACATGAAAACGGTTACTGCAAAGGAACGGTTTAACCTAGAAGAACGAAATTTGGTGAGCCAAGTTTGATTGGTGTACTGATCATTAGCTGCCAGTATCATCAAGATTGGGTGAAAAAAAATGTTTGCTGAGATTTCAGGAAACTCGTAGTTTTTTGGAAGCTTGGGAACCCCTTCCAATGAATGTGATTCTCGTCAGTCTCTGCTTGGGGCTACTTCAATAGGACACAAACCATAGCGATAGAACTTGGAACTACATTACTGTGCCAAGTTTCAAAGAGCTAGCACAAACCGTGTTTGATATAAAGTTCCAACTACATGTATCCATATAGGAGAAATCAGAGTGAAACCTAAACATGAAAAGGGTTACTGCAAAGGAACGGTTTAACCTAGAAGAACGAAATTTGGTGAGCCAAGTGGGACTGGTGTACTGATCAATACCTGCAAGTATCATCAAGATTGGGTGAAAAAATGTTTGCTGAGATTTCAGGAAACTCGTAGTTTTTTGGAAGCTTAGCAACCCCTTCCAATGAATGTGATTCTCGTCAGTCTCTGCTTGGGGCTACTTCCTTAGGACACAAACCATAGCGATAGAACTTGGAACTACATTATTGTGCCAAGTTTCAAAGAGCTAGCACAAACCGTGTTTGATTTAGAGTTCCAACTACATGTATCCATATAGGAGAAAACAGAGTGAAACCTAAACATGAAAACGGTTACTGCAAAGGAACGGTTTAACCGAGAAGAACGAAATTTGGTGAGCCAAGTTGGACTGGTGTACTGATCATTACCTGCAAGTATCATCAAGATTGGGTGAAAAAATGTTTGCTGAGATTTCAGGAAACTCGTAGTTTTTCGGAAGCTTGGCAACCCCTTTCAATGAAAGTGATTCTCGTCAGTCTCTGCTTGGGGCTACTTCCATAGGACACAAACCAGAGCGATAGAACTTGGAACTACATTATTGTGCCAAGTTTCAAAGAGCTAGCACAAACCGTGTTTGATTTAGAGTTCCAACTACATGTATCCATATAGGAGAAAACAGAGTGAAACCTAAACTTGAAAACGGTTACTGCAAAGGAATGGTTTAATCTAGAAGAACGAAATTTGGTGAGCCAAGTGGGACTGGTGTACTGATCATTACCTGCAAGTATCATCAAGATTGGGTGAAAAAATATTTGCTGAGATTTCAGGAAACTCGTAGTTTTTTGGAATCTTGGGAAGCCCTTCCCATGAATGTGATTCTCGTCAGTCTCTGCTTGGGCTACTTCAATAGGACACAAACCATAGCGATAGAACTTGGAACTACATTATTGTGCCAAGTTTCAAAGAGCTAGCACAAACCGTGTTTGATTTAGAGTTCCACCTACATGTATCCATATAGGAGAATACAGAGTGAAACCTAAACATGAAAACGGTTACTGCAAAGTAACGGTTTAACCTAGAAGAACGAAATTTGGTGAGCCAAGTGGGATTGGTGTTCTGATCATTACCTGCAAGTATCATCAAGATTGGGTGAAAAAATGTTTGCTGAGATTTCAGGAAACTCGTAGTTTTTTGGAAGCTTTTGAAAACCCTTCCAATGAATGTGATTCTCGTCAGTCTCTGCTTGGGCTACTTCAATAGGACACAAACCATAGCGATAGAAATTGGAACTACATTATTGTGCCAAGTTTCAAAGAACTAGCACAAACCGTGTTTGATTTAGAGTTCCAACTACATGTATCCATATAGGAGAAAACAGAGTGAAACCTAAACATGAAAACGGTTACTGCAAAGGAACGGTTTAACCTAGAAGAACGAAATTTGGTGAGCCAAGTGGGACTGGGGTACTGATCATTAGATGCCAGTATCATCAAGATTGGGTGAAAAAAAATGTTTGCTGAGATTTCAGGAAACTCGTAGTTTTTTGGAAGCTTGGGAACCCCTTCCAATGAATGTGATTCTCGTCAGTCTCTGCTTGGGGCTACTTCAATAGGACACAAACCATAGCGATAGAACTTGGAACTACATTATTGTGCCAAGTTTCAAAGAGCTAGCACAAACCGTGTTTGATTTAGAGTTCCAACTACATGTATCCATATAGGAGAAAACAGAGTGAAACCTAAACATGAAAACGGTTACTGCAAAGGAACGGTTTAACCTAGAAGAACGAAATTTGGTGAGCCAAGTGGGACTGGTGTACTGATCATTACCTTCAAGTATCATCAAGATTGGGTGAAAAAAATGTTTGCTGAGATTTCAGGAAACTCGTAGTTTTTTGGAAGCTTTGAACCCCTTCCAATGAATGTGATTCTCGTCAGTCTCTGCTTGGGGCTACTTCCATAGGACACAAACCATAGCGATAGAACTTGGAACTACATTATTGTGCCAAGTTTCAAAGAGCTAGCACAAACCGTGTTTGATTTAGAGTTCCAACTACATGTATCCATATAGGAGAAAACAGAGTGAAACCTAAACATGAAACGGTTACTGCAAAGGAACGGTTTAACCTAGAAGAACGAAATTTGGTGAGCCAAGTGGGATTGGTGTACTGATCATTAGCTGCCAGTATCATCAAGATTGGGTGAAAAAATGTTTGCTGAGATTTTAGGAAACTCGTAGTTTTTTGGAAGCTTGGCAACCCCTTCCAATGAATGTGATTCTCGTCAGTCTCTGCTTGGGGCTACTTCCTTAGGACACAAACCATAGCGATAGAACTTGGAACTACATTATTGTGCCAAGTTTCAAAGAGCTAGCACAAACCGTGTTTCATTTAGAGTTCCAACTACATGTATCCATATAGGAGAAAACAGAGTGAAACCTAAACATGAAAACGGTTACTGCAAAGGAACGGTTTAACCTAGAAGAACGAAATTTGGTGAGCCAAGTGGGACTGGTGTACTGATCATTACCTGCAAGTATCATCAAGATTGGGTGAAAAAATGTTTGCTGAGATTTCAGGAAACTCGTAGTTTTTCGGAAGCTTGGCAACCCCTTTCAATGAAAGTGATTCTCGTCAGTCTCTGCTTGGGGCTACTTCCATAGGACACAAACCATAGCGATAGAACTTGGAACTACATTATTGTGCCAAGTTTCAAAGAGCTAGCACAAACCGTGTTTGATTTAGAGTTCCAACTACATGTATCCATATAGGAGAAAACAGAGTGAAACCTAAACATGAAAACGGTTACTGCAAAGGAACGGTTTAACCTAGAAGAACGAAATTTGGTGAGCCAAGTGGGACTGGTGTACTGATCATTACCTGCAAGTATCATCAAGATTGGGTGAAAAAATATTTGCTGAGATTTCAGGAAACTCGTAGTTTTTTGGAAGCTTGGGAAGCCCTTCCCATGAATGTGATTCTCGTCAGTCTCTGCTTGGGCTACTTCAATAGGACACAAACCATAGCGATAGAACTTGGAACTACATTATTGTGCCAAGTTTCAAAGAGCTAGCACAAACCGTGTTTGATTTAGAGTTCCACCTACATGTATCCATATAGGAGAATACAGAGTGAAACCTAAACATGAAAACGGTTACTGCAAAGGAACGGTTTAACCTAGAAGAACGAAATTTGGTGAGCCAAGTGGGATTGGTGTTCTGATCATTACCTGCAAGTATCATCAAGATTGGGTGAAAAAATGTTTGCTGAGATTTCAGTAAACTCGTAGTTTTTTGGAAGCTTTTGAAACCCTTCCAATGAAAGTGATTCTCGTCAGTCTCTGCTTGGGGCTACTTCAATAGGACACAAACCATAGCGATGGAACTTGGAACTACATTATTGTGCCAAGTTTCAAAGAACTAGCACAAAACGTGTTTGATTTAGAGTTCCAACTACATGTATCCATATAGGAGAAAACAGAGTGAAACCTAAACATGAAAACGGTTACTGCAAAGGAATGGTTTAACCTAGAAGAACGAAATTTGGTGAGCCAAGTGGGACTGGTGTACTGATCATTACCTGCAAGTATCATCAAGATTGGGTGAAAAAATATTTGCTGAGATTTCAGGAAACTCGTAGTTTTTTGGAAGCTTGGGAAGCCCTTCCCATGAATGTGATTCTCGTCAGTCTCTGCTTGGGCTACTTCAATAGGACACAAACCATAGCGATAGAACTTGGAACTACATTATTGTGCCAAGTTTCAAAGAGCTAGCACAAACCGTGTTTGATTTAGAGTTCCACCTACATGTATCCATATAGGAGAATACAGAGTGAAACCTAAACATGAAAACGGTTACTGCAAAGTAACGGTTTAACCTAGAAGAACGAAATTTGGTGAGCCAAGTGGGATTGGTGTTCTGATCATTACCTGCAAGTATCATCAAGATTGGGTGAAAAAATGTTTGCTGAGATTTCAGGAAACTCGTAGTTTTTTGGAAGCTTTTGAAACCCTTCCAATGAAAGTGATTCTCGTCAGTCTCTGCTTGGGGCTACTTCAATAGGACACAAACCATAGCGATAGAACTTGGAACTACATTATTGTGCCAAGTTTCAAAGAACTAGCACAAACCGTGTTTGATTTAGAGTTCCAACTACATGTATCCATATAGGAGAAAACAGAGTGAAACCTAAACATGAAAACGGTTACTGCAAAGGAACGGTTTAACCTAGAAGAACGAAATTTGGTGAGCCAAGTGGGACTGGGGTACTGATCATTAGATGCCAGTATCATCAAGATTGGGTGAAAAAAAATGTTTGCTGAGATTTCAGGAAACTCGTAGTTTTTTGGAAGCTTGGGAACCCCTTCCAATGAATGTGATTCTCGTCAGTCTCTGCTTGGGGCTACTTCAATAGGACACAAACCATAGCGATAGAACTTGGAACTACATTATTGTGCCAAGTTTCAAAGAGCTAGCACAAACCGTGTTTGATTTAGAGTTCCAACTACATGTATCCATATAGGAGAAAACAGAGTGAAACCTAAACATGAAAACGGTTACTGCAAAGGAACGGTTTAACCTAGAGGAACGAAATTTGGTGAGCCAAGTGGGACTGGTGTACTGATCATTACCTTCAAGTATCATCAAGATTGGGTGAAAATATGTTTGCTGAGATTTCAGGAAACTCGTAGTTTTTTGGAAGCTTTGAACCCCTTCCAATGAAAGTGATTCTCGTCAGTCTCTGCTTGGGGCTACTTCCATAGGACACAAACCATAGCGATAGAACTTGGAACTACATTATTGTGCCAAGTTTCAAAGAGCTAGCACAAACCGTGTTTGATTTAGAGTTCCAACTACATGTATCCATATAGGAGAAAACAGAGTGAAACCTAAACATGAAAACGGTTACTGCAAAGGAACGGTTTAACCTAGAAGAACGAAATTTGGTGAGCCAAGTGGGATTGGTGTACTGATCATTAGCTGCCAGTATCATCAAGATTGGGTGAAAAAATGTTTGCTGAGATTTTAGGAAACTCGTAGTTTTTTGGAAGCTTGGCAACCCCTTCCAATGAATGTGATTCTCGTCAGTCTCTGCTTGGGGCTACTTCCTTAGGACACAAACCATAGCGATAGAACTTGGAACTACATTATTGTGCCAAGTTTCAAAGAGCTAGCACAAACCGTGTTTCATTTAGAGTTCCAACTACATGTATCCATATAGGAGAAAACAGAGTGAAACCTAAACATGAAAACGGTTACTGCAAAGGAACGGTTTAACCTAGAAGAACGAAATTTGGTGAGCCAAGTGGGACTGGTGTACTGATCATTACCTGCAAGTATCATCAAGATTGGGTGAAAAAATGTTTGCTGAGATTTCAGGAAACTCGTAGTTTTTCGGAAGCTTGGCAACCCCTTTCAATGAAAGTGATTCTCGTCAGTCTCTGCTTGGGGCTACTTCCATAGGACACAAACCATAGCGATAGAACTTGGAACTACATTATTGTGCCAAGTTTCAAAGAGCTAGCACAAACCGTGTTTGATTTAGAGTTCCAACTACATGTATCCATATAGGAGAAAACAGAGTGAAACCTAAACATGAAAACGGTTACTGCAAAGGAACGGTTTAACCTAGAAGAACGAAATTTGGTGAGCCAAGTGGGACTGGTGTACTGATCATTACCTGCAAGTATCATCAAGATTGGGTGAAAAAATATTTGCTGAGATTTCAGGAAACTCGTAGTTTTTTGGAAGCTTGGGAAGCCCTTCCCATGAATGTGATTCTCGTCAGTCTCTGCTTGGGCTACTTCAATAGGACACAAACCATAGCGATAGAACTTGGAACTACATTATTGTGCCAAGTTTCAAAGAGCTAGCACAAACCGTCTTTGATTTAGAGTTCCACCTACATGTATCCATATAGGAGAATACAGAGTGAAACCTAAACATGAAAACGGTTACTGCAAAGGAACGGTTTAACCTAGAAGAACGAAATTTGGTGAGCCAAGTGGGATTGGTGTTCTGATCATTACCTGCAAGTATCATCAAGATTGGGTGAAAAAATGTTTGCTGAGATTTCAGTAAACTCGTAGTTTTTTGGAAGCTTTTGAAACCCTTCCAATGAAAGTGATTCTCGTCAGTCTCTGCTTGGGGCTACTTCAATAGGACACAAACCATAGCGATGGAACTTGGAACTACATTATTGTGCCAAGTTTCAAAGAACTAGCACAAACCGTGTTTGATTTAGAGTTCCAACTACATGTATCCATATAGGAGAAAACAGAGTGAAACCTAAACATGAAAACGGTTACTGCAAAGGAACGGTTTAACCTAGAAGAACGAAATTTGGTGAGCCAAGTGGGACTGGGGTACTGATCATTACCTGCAAGTATCATCAAGATTGGGTGAAAAAAATGTTTGCTGAGATTTCAGGAAACTCGTAGTTTTTCGGAAGCTTGGAAACCCCTTTCAATGAAAGTGATTCTCGTCAGTCTCTGCTTGGGGCTACTTCCATAGGACACAAACCATAGCGATAGAACTTGGAACTACATTATTGTGCCAAGTTTCAAAGCGCTAGCACAAACCGTGTTTGATTTAGAGTTCCAACTACATGTATCCATATAGGAGATAACAGAGTGAAACCTAAACGTGAAAACGGTTACTGCAAAGGAACGGTTTAACCTAGAAGAACGAAATTTGGTGAGCCAAGTGGGATCTGATGTACTGATCATTACCTGCCAGTATCATCAAGATTGGGTGAAAAAAAAATGTTTGCTGAGATTTCAGGAAACTCGTAGTTTTTTGGAAGCTTGGGAACCCCTTCCAATGAATGTGATTCTCGTCAGTCTCTGCTTGGGGCTACTTCAATAGGACACAAACCATAGCGATAGAACTTGGAACTACATTATTGTGCCAAGTTTCAAAGAGCTAGCACAAACCGTGTTTCATTTAGAGTTCCAACTACATGTATCCATATAGGAGAAAACAGAGTGAAACCTAAACATGAAAACGGTTACTGCAAAGGAACGGTTTAACCTAGAAGAACGAAATTTGGTGAGCCAAGTGGGACTGGTGTACTGATCATTACCTTCAAGTATCATCAAGATTGGGTGAAAAAATGTTTGCTGAGATTTCAGGAAACTCGTAGTTTTTTGGAAGCTTTGAACCCCTTCTAATGAATGTGATTCTCGTCAGTCTCTGCTTGGGGCTACTTCCATAGGACACAAACCATAGCGATAGAACTTGGAACTACATTATTGTGCCAAGTTTCAAAGAGCTAGCACAAACCGTGTTTGATTTAGAGTTCCAACTACATGTATCCATATAGGAGAAAACAGTGAAACCTAAACATGAAAACGGTTTCTGCAAAGGAACGGTTTAACCTAGAAGAACGAAATTTGGTGAGCCAAGTGGGACTGGGGTACTGATCATTACCTGCAAGTATCATCAAGATTGGGTGAAAAAATGTTTGCTGAGATTTCAGGAAACTCGTAGTTTTTTGGAAGCTTGGCAACCCCTTCCAATGAATGTGATTCTCGTCAGTCTCTGCTTGGGGCTACTTCCATAGGACACAAACCATAGTGATAGAACTTGGAACTACATTATTGTGCCAAGTTTCAAAGAGCTAGCACAAACCGTGTTTGATTTAGAGTTCCAACTACATGTATCCATATAGGAGAAAACAGAGTGAAACCTAAACATGAAAACGGTTACTGCAAAGGAACGGTTTAACCTAGAAGAACGAAATTTGGTGAGCCAAGTGGGATTGGTGTACTGATCATTAGCTGCCAGTATCATCAAGATTGGGTGAAAAAAAATGTTTGCTGAGATTTCAGGAAACTCGTAGTTTTTTGGAAGCTTGGGAACCCCTTCCAATGAATGTGATTCTCGTCAGTCTCTGCTTGGGGCTACTTCAATAGGACACAAACCATAGCGATAGAACTTGGAACTACATTATTGTGCCAAGTTTCAAAGAGCTAGCACAAACCGTGTTTGTTTTAGAGTTCCAACTACATGTATCCATATAGGAGAAAACAAAGTGAAACCTAAACATGAAAACGGTACTGCAAAGGAACGGTTTAACCTAGAAGAACGAAATTTGGTGAGCCAAGTGGGACTGGTGTACTGATCATTACCTGCAAGTATCATCAAGATTGGGTGAAAAAATGTTTGCTGAGATTTCAGGAAACTCGACGTTTTATGGAAGCTTGGCAACGCCTTCCAATGAATGTAATTCTCGTAAGTCTCTGCTTGGGGCTACTTCCATAGGACACAAACCATAGCGATAGAACTTGGAACTACATTATTGTGCCAAGTTTCAAAGAGCTAGCACAAACCGTGTTTGATTTACAGTTCCAACTACATGTATCCATATAGGAGAAAACAGAGTGAAACCTAAACATGAAAACGGTTACTCCAAAGGAACGGTTTAACCTAGAAGAACGAAATTTGGTGAGCCAAGTGGGATTGGTGTACTGATCATTAGCTGCCAGTATCATCAAGATTGGGTGAAAAAAAATGTTTGCTGAGATTTCAGGAAACTCGTAGTTTTTTGGAAGCTTGGGAACCCCTTCCAATGAATGTGATTCTCGTCAGTCTCTGCTTGGGGCTACTTCAATAGGACACAAACCATAGCGATAGAACTTGGAACTACATTATTGTGCCAAGTTTCAAAGAGCTAGCACAAACCGTGTTTGATTTAGAGTTCCAACTACATGTATCCATAAAGGAGAAACAGAGTGAAACCTAAACATGAAAACGGTTACTGCAAAGGAACGGTTTAACCTAGAAGAACGAAATTTGGTGAGCCAAGTGGGACTGGTGTACTGATCATTACCTTCAAGTATCATCAAGATTGGGTGAAAAAATATTTGCTGAGATTTCAGGAAACTCGTAGTTTTTTGGAAGCTTTGAACCCCTTCCAATGAATGTGATTCTCGTCAGTCTCTGCTTGGGGCTACTTCCATAGGACACAAACCAGAGCGATAGAACTTGGAACTACATTATTGTGCCAAGTTTCAAAGAGCTAGCACAAACCGTGTTTGATTTAGAGTTCCAACTACATGTATCCATATAGGAGAAAACAGAGTGAAACCTAAACATGAAAACGGTTACTGCAAAGGAACGGTTTAACCTAGAAGAACGAAATTTGGTGAGCCAAGTGGGATTGGTGTACTGATCATTAGCTGCCAGTATCATCAAGATTGGGTGAAAAAAAAGGTTTGCTGAGATTTCAGGAAACTCGTAGTTTTTTGGAAGCTTGGCAACCCCTTCCAATGAATGTGATTCTCGTCAGTCTCTGCTTGGGGCTACTTCAATAGGACACAAACCATAGCGATAGAACTTGGAACTACATTATTGTGCCAAGTTTCAAAGAGCTAGCACAAACCGTGTTTGTTTTAGAGTTCCAACTACATGTATCCATATAGGAGAAAACAGAGTGAAACCTAAACATGAAAACGGTTACTGCAAAGGAACGGTTTAACCTAGAAGAACGAAATTTGGTGAGCCAAGTGGGATTGGTGTACTGATCATTAGCTGCCAGTATCATCAAGATTGGGTGAAAAAAAATGTTTGCTGAGATTTCAGGAAACTCGTAGTTTTTTGGAAGCTTGGGAACCCCTTCCAATGAATGTGATTCTCGTCAGTCTCTGCTTGGGGCTACTTCAATAGGACACAAACCATAGCGATAGAACTTGGAACTACATTATTGTGCCAAGTTTCAAAGAGCTAGCACAAACCGTGTTTGTTTTAGAGTTCCAACTACATGTATCCATATAGGAGAAAACAAAGTGAAACCTAAACATGAAAACGGTACTGCAAAGGAACGGTTTAACCTAGAAGAACGAAATTTGGTGAGCCAAGTGGGACTGGTGTACTGATCATTACCTGCAAGTATCATCAAGATTGGGTGAAAAAATGTTTGCTGAGATTTCAGGAAACTCGACGTTTTATGGAAGCTTGGCAACGCCTTCCAATGAATGTAATTCTCGTAAGTCTCTGCTTGGGGCTACTTCCATAGGACACAAACCATAGCGATAGAACTTGGAACTACATTATTGTGCCAAGTTTCAAAGAGCTAGCACAAACCGTGTTTGATTTACAGTTCCAACTACATGTATCCATATAGGAGAAAACAGAGTGAAACCTAAACATGAAAACGGTTACTCCAAAGGAACGGTTTAACCTAGAAGAACGAAATTTGGTGAGCCAAGTGGGATTGGTGTACTGATCATTAGCTGCCAGTATCATCAAGATTGGGTGAAAAAAAATGTTTGCTGAGATTTCAGGAAACTCGTAGTTTTTTGGAAGCTTGGGAACCCCTTCCAATGAATGTGATTCTCGTCAGTCTCTGCTTGGGGCTACTTCAATAGGACACAAACCATAGCGATAGAACTTGGAACTACATTATTGTGCCAAGTTTCAAAGAGCTAGCACAAACCGTGTTTGATTTAGAGTTCCAACTACATGTATCCATAAAGGAGAAAACAGAGTGAAACCTAAACATGAAAACGGTTACTGCAAAGGAACGGTTTAACCTAGAAGAACGAAATTTGGTGAGCCAAGTGGGACTGGTGTACTGATCATTACCTTCAAGTATCATCAAGATTGGGTGAAAAAATATTTGCTGAGATTTCAGGAAACTCGTAGTTTTTTGGAAGCTTTGAACCCCTTCCAATGAATGTGATTCTCGTCAGTCTCTGCTTGGGGCTACTTCCATAGGACACAAACCAGAGCGATAGAACTTGGAACTACATTATTGTGCCAAGTTTCAAAGAGCTAGCACAAACCGTGTTTGATTTAGAGTTCCAACTACATGTATCCATATAGGAGAAAACAGAGTGAAACCTAAACATGAAAACGGTTACTGCAAAGGAACGGTTTAACCTAGAAGAACGAAATTTGGTGAGCCAAGTGGGATTGGTGTACTGATCATTAGCTGCCAGTATCATCAAGATTGGGTGAAAAAAAAGGTTTGCTGAGATTTCAGGAAACTCGTAGTTTTTTGGAAGCTTGGCAACCCCTTCCAATGAATGTGATTCTCGTCAGTCTCTGCTTGGGGCTACTTCAATAGGACACAAACCATAGCGATAGAACTTGGAACTACATTATTGTGCCAAGTTTCAAAGAGCTAGCACAAACCGTGTTTGTTTTAGAGTTCCAACTACATGTATCCATATAGGAGAAAACAGAGTGAAACCTAAACATGAAAATGGTTACTGCAAAGGAACGGTTTAACCTAGAAGAACGAAATTTGGTGAGCCAAGTGGGACTGGTGTACTGATCAACACCTGCAAGTATCATCAAGATTGGGTGAAAAAATGTTTGCTGAGATTTCAGGAAACTCGTAGTTTTTTGGAAGCTTGGCAACCCCTTCCAATGAATGTGATTCTCGTCAGTCTCTGCTTGGGGCTACTTCCTTAGGACACAAACCATAGCGATAGAACTTGGAACTACATTATTGTGCCAAGTTTCAAAGAGCTAGCACAAACCGTGTTTCATTTAGAGTTCCAACTACATGTATCCATATAGGAGAAAACAGAGTGAAACCTAAACATGAAAACGGTTACTGCAAAGGAACGATTTAACCTAGAAGATCGAAATTTGGTGAGCCAAGTGGGACTGGTGTACTGATCATTACCTGCAAGTATCATCAAGATTGGGTGAAAAAATGTTTGCTGAGATTTCAGGAAACTCGTAGTTTTTTGGAAGCTTGGCAACCCCTTTCAATGAAAGTGATTCTCGTCAGTCTCTGCTTGGGGCTACTTCCATAGGACACAAACCATAGCGATAGAACTTGGAACTACATTATTGTGCCAAGTTTCAAAGAGCTAGCACAAACCGTGTTTGATTTAGAGTTCCAACTACATGTATCCATATAGGAGAAAACAGAGTGAAACCTAAACATGAAAACGGTTACTGCAAAGGAACGGTTTAACCTAGAAGAACGAAATTTGGTGAGCCATGTGGGATTGGTGTTCTGATCATTACATGCAAGTATCATCAAGATTGGGTGAAAAAATGTTTGCTGAGATTTCAGGAAACTCGTAGTTTTTTTGGAAGCTTTTGAAACCCTTCCAATGAAAGTGATTCTCGTCAGTCTCTGCTTGGGGCTACTTCAATAGGACACAAACCATAGCGATAGAACTTGGAACTACATTATTGTGCCAAGTTTCAAAGAACTAGCACAAACCGTGTTTGATTTAGAGTTCCAACTACATGTATCCATATAGGAGAAAACAGATTGAAACCTAAACATGAAAACGGTTACTGCAAAGGAACGGTTTAACCTAGAAGAACGAAATTTGGTGAGCCAAGTGGGACTGGGGTACTGATCATTACCTGCCAGTATCATCAAGATTGGGTGAAAAAATGTTTGCTGAGATTTCAGGAAACTCGTAGTTTTTTGGAAGCTTGGCAACCCCTTTCAATGAAAGTGATTCTCGTCAGTCTCTGCTTGGGGCTACTTCCATAGGACACAAACCATAGCGATAGAACTTGGAACTACATTATTGTGCCAAGTTTCAAAGAGCTAGCACAAACCGTGTTTGATTTAGAGTTCCAACTACATGTATCCATATAGGAGAAATCAGAGTGAAACCTAAACATGAAAACGGTTACTGCAAAGGAACGGTTTAACCTAGAAGAACGAAATTTGGTGAGCCAAGTGGGATTGGTGTACTGATCATTAGCTGCCAGTATCATCAAGATTGGGTGAAAAAAAAGGTTTGCTGAGATTTCAGGAAACTCGTAGTTTTTTGGAAGCTTGGCAACCCCTTCAAATGAATGTGATTCTCGTCAGTCTCTGCTTGGGGCTACTTCAATAGGACACCAACCATAGCGATAGAACTTGGAACTACATTATTGTGCCAAGTTTCAAAGAGCTAGCACAAACCGTGTTTGTTTTAGAGTTCCAACTACATGTATCCATATAGGAGAAAACAGAGTGAAACCTAAACATGAAAACGGTTACTGCAAAGGAACGGTTTAACCTAGAAGAACGAAATTTGGTGAGCCAAGTGGGACTGGTGTACTGATCATTACCTGCAAGTATCATCAAGATTGGGTGAAAAAATGTTTGCTGAGATTTCAGGAAACTCGTAGTTTTTGGAAGCTTATCAACCCCTTTCAATGAATGTGATTCTCGTCAGTCTCTGCTTGGGACTACTTCAATAGTACACAAACCATAGCGATAGAACTTGGAACTACATTATTGTGTCAAGTTTCAAAGAACTAGCACAAACCGTGTTTGATTTAGAGTTCCAACTACATGTATCCATTTAGGAGAAAACAGAGTGAAACCTAAACATGAAAATGGTTACTGCAAAGGATCGGTTTAACCTAGAAGAACGAAATTTGGTGAGCCAAGTGGGACTGGTGTACTGATCAACACCTGCAAGTATCATCAAGATTGGGTGAAAAAATGTTTGCTGAGATTTCAGGAAACTCGTAGTTTTTTGGAAGCTTGGCAACCCCTTCCAATGAATGTGATTCTCGTCAGTCTCTGCTTGGGGCTACTTCCTTAGGACACAAACCATAGCGATAGAACTTGGAACTACATTATTGTGCCAAGTTTCAAAGAGCTAGCACAAACCGTGTTTCATTTAGAGTTCCAACTACATGTATCCATATAGGAGAAAACAGAGTGAAACCTAAACATGAAAACGGTTACTGCAAAGGAACGGTTTAACCTAGAAGAACGAAATTTGGTGAGCCAAGTGGGACTGGTGTACTGATCATTACCTGCAAGTATCATCAAGATTGGGTGAAAAAATGTTTGCTGAGATTTCAGGAAACTCGTAGTTTTTTGGAAGCTTGGCAACCCCTTTCAATGAAAGTGATTCTCGTCAGTCTCTGCTTGGGGCTACTTCCATAGGACACAAACCATAGCGATAGAACTTGGAACTACATTATTGTGCCAAGTTTCAAAGAGCTAGCACAAACCGTGTTTGATTTAGAGTTCCAACTACATGTATCCATATAGGAGAAAACAGAGTGAAACCTAAACATGAAAACGGTTACTGCAAAGGAACGGTTTAACCTAGAAGAACGAAATTTGGTGAGCCAAGTGGGATTGGTGTTCTGATCATTACCTGCAAGTATCATCAAGATTGGGTGAAAAAATGTTTGCTGAGATTTCAGGAAACTCGTAGTTTTTTGGAAGCTTTTGAAACCCTTCCAATGAAAGTGATTCTCGTCAGTCTCTGCTTGGGGCTACTTCAATAGGACACAAACCATAGCGATAGAACTTGGAACTACATTATTGTGCCAAGTTTCAAAGAACTAGCACAAACCGTGTTTGATTTAGAGTTCCAACTACATGTATCCATATAGGAGAAAACAGAGTGAAACCTAAACATGAAAACGGTTACTGCAAAGGAACGGTTTAACCTAGAAGAACGAAATTTGGTGAGCCAAGTGGGACTGGGGTACTGATCATTACCTGCCAGTATCATCAAGATTGGGTGAAAAAATGTTTGCTTAGATTTCAGGAAACTCGTAGTTTTTTGGAAGCTTGGCAACCCCTTTCAATGAAAGTGATTCTCGTCAGTCTCTGCTTGGGGCTACTTCCATAGGACACAAACCATAGTGATAGAACTTGGAACTACATTATTGTGCCAAGTTTCAAAGCGCTAGCACAAACCGTGTTTGATTTAGAGTTCCAACTACATGTATCCATATAGGAGATAACAGAGTGAAACCTAAACATGAAAACGGTTACTGCAAAGGAACGGTTTAACGTAGAAGAACGGAATTTGGTGAGCCAAGTGGGATTGGTGTTCTGATCATTACCTGCAAGTATCATCAAGATTGGGTGAAAAAATGTTTGCTGAGATTTCAGGAAACTCGTAGTTTTTTGGAAGCTTTTGAAACCCTTCCAATGAAAGTGATTCTCGTCAGTCTCTGCTTGGGGCTACTTCAATAGGACACAAACCATAGCGATAGAACTTGGAACTACATTATTGT
This sequence comes from Urocitellus parryii, assembly GCF_045843805.1. Lineage (NCBI taxonomy): Eukaryota > Metazoa > Chordata > Mammalia > Rodentia > Sciuridae > Urocitellus > Urocitellus parryii. The sequence continues at coordinate 23,074 of NW_027553232.1, read as the reverse complement.
GCCAAGTTTCAAAGAACTAGCACAAACCGTGTTTGATTTAGAGTTCCAACTACATGTATCCATATAGGAGAAAACAGAGTGAAACCTAAACATGAAAACGGTTACTGCAAAGGAACGGTTTAACCTAGAAGAACGAAATTTGGTGAGCCAAGTGGGACTTGTGTACTGATCATTACCTGCAAGTATCATCAAGATTGGGTGAAAAAATGTTTGCTGAGATTTCAGGAAACTCGTAGTTTTTCGGAAGCTTGGCAACCCCTTTCAATGAAAGTGATTCTCGTCAGTCTCTGCTTGGGGCTACTTCCATAGGACACAAACCATAGCGATAGAACTTGGAACTACATTATTGTGCCAAGTTTCAAAGCGCTAGCACAAACCGTGTTTGATTTAGAGTTCCAACTACATGTATCCATATAGGAGATAACAGAGTGAAACCTAAACATGAAAACGGTTACTGCAAAGGAACGGTTTAACCTAGAAGAACGAAATTTGGTGAGCCAAGTGGGATTGGTGTACTGATCATTAGCTGCCAGTATCATCAAGATTGGGTGAAAAAAAATGTTTGCTGAGATTTCAGGAAACTCGTAGTTTTTTGGAAGCTTGGGAACCCCTTCCAATGAATGTGATTCTCGTCAGTCTCTGCTTGGGGCTACTTCAATAGGACACAAACCGTAGCGATAGAACTTGGAACTACATTATTGTGCCAAGTTTCAAAGAGCTAGCACAAACCGTGTTTGATTTAGAGTTCCAACTACATGTATCCATATAGGAGAAATCAGAGTGAAACCTAAACATGAAAACGGTTACTGCAAAGGAACGGTTTAACCTAGAAGAACGAAATTTGGTGAGCCAAGTGGGACTGGTGTACTGATCATTACCTTCAAGTATCATCAAGATTGGGTGAAAAAATGTTTGCTGAGATTTCAGGAAACTCGTAGTTTTTTGGAAGCTTTGAACCCCTTCCAATGAATGTGATTCTCGTCAGTCTCTGCTTGGGGCTACTTCCATAGGACACAAACCATAGCGATAGAACTTGGAACTACATTATTGTGCCAAGTTTCAAAGAGCTAGCACAAACCGTGTTTGATTTAGAGTTCCAACTACATGTATCCATATAGGAGAAAACAGTGAAACCTAAACATGAAAACGGTTACTGCAAAGGAACGGTTTAACCTAGAAGAACGAAATTTGGTGAGCCAAGTGGGATTGGTGTACTGATCATTAGCTGCCAGTATCATCAAGATTGGGTGAAAAAAAAGGTTTGCTGAGATTTCAGGAATCTCGTAGTTTTTTGGAAGCTTGGCAACCCCTTCCAATGAATGTGATTCTCGTCAGTCTCTGCTTGGGGCTACTTCCATAGGACACCAACCATAGCGATAGAACGTGGAACTACATTATTGTGCCAAGTTTCAAAGAGCTAGCACAAACCGTGTTTGTTTTAGAGTTCCAACTACATGTATCCATATAGGAGAAAACAGAGTGAAACCTAAACATGAAAACGGTTACTGCAAAGGAACGGTTTAACCTAGAAGAACGAAATTTGGTGAGCCAAGTGGGACTGGTGTACTGATGATTACCTGCAAGTATCATCAAGATTGGGTGAAAAAATGTTTGCTGAGATTTCAGGAAACTCGTAGTTTTTGGAAGCTTATCAACCCCTTTCAATGAATGTGATTCTCGTCAGTCTCTGCTTGGGGCTACTCCAATAGGACACAAACCATAGCGATAGAACTTGGAACTACATTATTGTGCCAAGTTTCAAAGAACTAGCACAAACCGTGTTTGATTTAGAGTTCCAACTACATGTATCCATATAGGAGAAAACAGAGTGAAACCTAAACATGAAAACGGTTACTGCAAAGGAACGGTTTAACCTAGAAGAACGGAATTTGGTGAGCCAAGTGGGACTGGTGTACTGATCAATACCTGCAAGTATCATCAAGATTGGGTGAAAAAATGTTTGCTGAGATTTCAGGAAACTCGTAGTTTTTTGGAAGCTTTTGAACCCCTTCCAATGAAAGTGATTCTCGTCAGTCTCTGCTTGGGGCTACATCCTTAGGACACAAACCATAGCGATAGAACTTGGAACTACATTATTGTGCCAAGTTTCAAAGAACTAGCACAAACCGTGTTTGATTTAGAGTTCCAACTACATGTATCCATATAGGAGAAAACAGAGTGAAACCTAAACATGAAAACGGTTACTGCAAAGGAACGGTTTAACCTAGAAGAACGAAATTTGGTGAGCCAAGTGGGATTGGTGTACTGATCATTAGCTGCCAGTATCATCAAGATTGGGTGAAAAAAATGTTTGCTGAGATTTCAGGAAACTCGTAGTTTTTTGGAAGCTTGGGAACCCCTTCCAATGAATGTGATTCTCGTCAGTCTCTGCTTGGGGATACTTCAATAGGACACAAACCATAGCGATAGAACTTGGAACTACATTATTGTGCCAAGTTTCAAAGAGCTAGCACAAACCGTGTTTGATTTAGAGTTCCAACTACATGTATCCATATAGGAGAAAACAGAGTGAAACCTAAACATGTAAACGGTTACTGCAAAGGAACGGTTTAACCTAGAAGAACGAAATTTGGTGAGCCAAGTGGGACTGGTGTACTGATCATTACCTGCAAGTATCATCAAGATTGGGTGAAAAAATGTTTGCTGAGATTTCAGGAAACTCGTAGTTTTTTGGAAGCTTGGGAAGCCCTTCCCATGAATGTGATTCTCGTCAGTCTCTGCTTGGGGCTACTTCAATAGGACACAAACCATAGCGATAGAACTTGGAACTACATTATTGTGCCAAGTTTCAAAGAGCTAGCACAAACCGTGTTTGATTTAGAGTTCCACCTACATGTATCCATATAGGAGAATACAGAGTGAAACCTAAACATGAAAACGGTTACTGCAAAGGAACGGTTTAACCTAGAAGAACGAAATTTGGTGAGCCAAGTGGGATTGGTGTTCTGATCATTACCTGCAAGTATCATCAAGTTTGGGTGAAAAAATGTTTGCTGAGATTTCAGGAAACTCGTAGTTTTTTGGAAGCTTGGCAACCCCTTTCAATGCAAGTGATTCTCGTCAGTCTCTGCTTGGGGCTACTTCAATAGGACACAAACCATAGCGATAGAACTTGGAACTACATTATTGTGCCAAGTTTCAAAGAACTAGCACAAACCGTGTTTGATTTAGAGTTCCAACTACATGTATCCATATAGGAGAAAACAGATTGAAACCTAAACATGAAAATGGTTACTGCAAAGTAACGGTTTAACCTAGAAGAACGAAATTTGGTGAGCCAAGTGGGACTGGTGTACTGATCATTAGCTGCCAGTATCATCAAGATTGGGTGAAAAAATGTTTGCTGAGATTTCAGGAAACTCGTAGTTTTTTGGAAGCTTGGCAACCCCTTCCAATGAATGTGATTCTCGTCAGTCTCTGCTTGGGGCTACTTCCATAGGACACAAACCATAGCGATAGAACTTGGAACTACATTATTGTGCCAAGTTTCAAAGAGCTAGCACAAACCGTGTTTGATTTAGAGTTCCAACTACATGTATCCATATAGGAGAAAACAGAGTGAAACCTAAACATGAAAACGGTTACTGCAAAGGAACGGTTTAACCTAGAAGAACGAAATTTGGTGAGCCAAGTGGGATTGGTGTACTGATCATTAGCTGCCAGTATCATCAAGATTGGGTGAAAAAATGTTTGCTGAGATTTCAGGAAACTCGTAGTTTTTTGGAAGCTTGGGAACCCCTTCCAATGAATGTGATTCTCGTCAGTCTCTGCTTGGGGCTACTAAATAGGACACAAACCATAGCGATAGAACTTGGAACTACATTATTGTGCCAAGTTTCAAAGAACTAGCACAAACCGTGTTTGATTTAGAGTTCCAACTACATGTATCCATTTAGGAGAAAACAGAGTGAAACCTAAACATGAAAACGCTTACTGCAAAGGAACGGTTTAACCTAGAAGAACGAAATTTGGTGAGCCAAGTGGGACTGGTGTACTGATCATTACCTGCAAGTATCATCAAGATTGGGTGAAAAAATGTTTGCTGAGATTTCAGGAAACTCGTAGTTTTTTGGAAGCTTGGCAACCCCTTCCAATGAAGGTGATTCTCGTCAGTCTCTGCTTGGGGCTACTTTAATAGGTCACAAACCATAGCGATAGAACTTGGAACTACATTATTGTGCCAAGTTTCAAAGAGCTAGCACAAACCGTGTTTGATTTAGAGTTCCAACTACATGTATCCATATAGGAGAAAACAGAGTGAAACCTAAACATGAAAACGGTTACTGCAAAGGAACGGTTTAACCTAGAAGAACGAAATTTGGTGAGCCAAGTGGGACTGGTGTACTGATCATTACCTTCAAGTATCATCAAGATTGGGTGAAAAAATGTTTGCTGAGATTTCAGGAAACTCGTAGTTTTTTGGAAGCTTTGAACCCCTTCCAATGAATGTGATTCTCGTCAGTCTCTGCTTGGGGCTACTTCCATAGGACACAAACCATAGCGATAGAACTTGGAACTACATTATTGTGCCAAGTTTCAAAGAGCTAGCACAAACCGTGTTTGATTTAGAGTTCCAACTACATGCATCCATATAGGAGAAAACAGAGTGAAACCTAAACATGAAAACGGTTACTGCAAAGGAACGGTTTAACCTAGAAGAACGAAATTTGGTGAGCCAAGTGGGATTGGTGTACTGATCATTAGCTGCCAGTATCATCAAGATTGGGTGAAAAAAAAGGTTTGCTGAGATTTCAGGAAACTCGTAGTTTTTTGGTAGTTTGGGAACCCCTTCCAATGAATGTGATTCTCGTCAGTCTCTGCTTGGGGCTACTTCAATAGGACACAAACCATAGCGATAGAACTTGGAACTACATTATTGTGCCAAGTTTCAAAGAGCTAGCACAAACCGTGTTTCATTTAGTGTTCCAACTACATGTATCCATATAGGAGAAAACAGAGTGAAACCTAAACATGAAAACGGTTACTGCAAAGGAACGGTTTAACCTAGAAGAACGAAATTTGGTGAGCCAAGTGGGACTGGTATACTGATCATTACCTGCAAGTATCATCAAGATTGGGTGAAAAAATGTTTGCTGAGATTTCAGGAAACTCGTAGTTTTTGGAAGCTTATCAACCCCTTTCAATGAATGTGATTCTCGTCAGTCTCTCCTGGGGCTACTTCAATAGGACACAAACCATAGCGATAGAACTTGGAACTACATTATTGTGCCAAGTTTCAAAGAACTAGCACAAACCGTGTTTGATTTAGAGTTCCAACTACATGTATCCATATAGGAGAAAACAGAGTGAAACCTAAACATGAAAACGGTTACTGCAAAGGAACGGTTTAACCTAGAAGAACGAAATTTGGTGAGCCAAGTGGGACTGGTGTACTGATCAATACCTCCAAGTATCATCAAGATTGGGTGAAAAAATGTTTGCTGAGATTTCAGGAAACTCGTAGTTTTTTGGAAGCTTGGCAACCCCTTCCAATGAATGTGATTCTCGTCAGTCTCTGCTTGGGGCTACTTCCTTAGGACACAAATCATAGCGATAGAACTTGGAACTACATTATTGTGCTAAGTTTCAAAGAGATAGCACAAACCGTGTTTCATTTAGAGTTCCAACTACATGTATCCATATAGGAGAAAACAGAGTGAAACCTAAACATGAAAACGGTTACTGCAAAGGAACGGTTTAACCTAGAAGAACGAAATTTGGTGAGCCAAGTGGGACTGGTGTACTGATCATTACCTGCAAGTATCATCAAGATTGGATGAAAAAATGTTTGCTGAGATTTCAGGAAACTCGTAGTTTTTCGGAAGCTTGGCAACCCCTTTCAATGAAAGTGATTCTCGTCAGTCTCTGCTTGGTGCTACTTCCATAGGACACAAACCATAGCGATAGAACTTGGAACTACATTATTGTGCCAAGTTTCAAAGAGCTAGCACAAACCGTGTTTGATTTAGAGTTCCAACTACATGTATCCATATAGGAGAAAACAGAGTGAAACCTAAACATGAAAACGGTTACTGCAAAGGAACGGTTTAACCTAGAAGAACGAAATTTGGTGAGCCAAGTGGGACTGGTGTACTGATCATTACCTGCAAGTATCATCAAGATTGGGTGAAAAAAATGTTTGCTGAGATTTCAGGAAACTCGTAATTTTTTGGAAGCTTGGGAAGCCCTTCCCATGAATGTGATTCTCGTCAGTCTCTGCTTGGGGCTACTTCCATAGGACACAAACCATAGCGATAGAACTTGGAACTACATTATTGTGCCAAGTTTCAAAGAGCTAGCACAAACCGTGTTTGATTTAGAGTTCCACCTACATGTATCCATATAGGAGAATACAGAGTGAAACCTAAACATGAAAACGGTTACTGCAAAGGAACGGTTTAACCTAGAAGAACGAAATTTGGTGAGCCAAGTGGGATAGGTGTTCTGATCATTACCTGCACGTATCATCAAGATTGGGTGAAAAAATGTTTGCTGAGATTTCAGGAAACTCGTAGATTTTTGGAAGCTTGGCAACCCCTTTCAATGAAAGTGATTCTCCTCAGTCTCTGCTTGGGGCTACGTCAATAGGACACAAACCATAGCCATAGAACTTGGAACTACATTATTGTGCCAAGTTTCAAAGAACTAGCACAAACCGTGTTTGATTTAGAGTTCCAACTACATGTATCCATATAGGAGAAAACAGATTGAAACCTAAACATGAAAATGGTTACTGCAAAGTAACGGTTTAACCTAGAAGAACGAAATTTGGTGAGCCAAGTGGGACTGGTGTACTGATCATTACCTGTAAGTATCATCAAGATTGGGTGAAAAAATGTTTGCTGAGATTTCAGGAAACTCTTAGTTTTTTGGAAGCTTGGCAACCCCTTCCAATGAATGTGATTCTCGTCAGTCTCTGCATGGGGCTACTTCCATAGGACACAAACCATAGCGATAGAACTTGGAACTACATTATTGTGCCAAGTTTCAAAGAGCTAGCACAAACCGTGTTTGATTTAGAGTTCCAACTACATGTATCCTTATAGGAGAAAACAGAGTGAAACCTAAACATGAAAACGGTTACTGCAAAGGAACGGTTTAACCTAGAAGAACGAAATTTGGTGAGCCAAGTGGGATTGGTGTACTGATCATTAGCTGCCAGTATCATCAAGATTGGGTGAAAAAATGTTTGCTGAGATTTCAGGAAACTCGTAGTTTTTTGGAAGCTTGGGAACCCCTTCCAATGAATGTGATTCTCGTCAGTCTCTGCTTGGGGCTACTTCAATAGGACACAAACCATAGCGATAGAACTTGGAACTACATTATTGTGCCAAGTTTCAAAGAACTAGCACAAACCGTGTTTGATTTAGAGTTCCAACTACATGTATCCATTTAGGAGAAAACAGAGTGAAACCTAAACATGAAAATGGTTACTGCAAAGGAACGGTTTAACCTAGAAGAACGAAATTTGGTGAGCCAAGTGGGACTGGTGTACTGATCAACACCTGCAAGTATCATCAAGATTGGGTGAAAAAATGTTTGCTGAGATTTCAGGAAACTCTTAGTTTTTTGGAAGCTTGGCAACCCCTTAAAATGAATGTGATTCTCGTCAGTGTCTGCTTAGGGCTACTTCCTTAGGACACAAACCATAGCGATAGAACTTGGAACTACATTATTGTGCCAAGTTTCAAAGAGCTAGCACAAACCGTGTTTCATTTAGAGTTCCAACTACATGTATCCATATAGGAGAAAACAGAGTGAAAACTAAACATGAAAACGGTTACTGCAAAGGAACGGTTTAACCTAGAAGAACGAAATTTGGTGAGCCAAGTGGGACTGGTGTACTGATCATTACCTGCAAGTATCATCAAGATTGGGTGAAAAAATGTTTGCTGAGATTTCAGGAAACTCGTAGTTTTTTGGAAGCTTGGCAACCCCTTCCAATGAATATGATTCTCGTCAGTCTCTGCTTGGGGCTACTTTAATAGGTCACAAACCATAGCGATAGAACTTGGAACTACATTATTGTGCCAAATTTCAAAGAGCTAGCACAAACCGTGTTTGATTTAGAGTTCCAACTACATGTATCCATATAGGAGAAAACAGAGTGAAACCTAAACATGAAAACGGTTACTGCAAAGGAACGGTATAACCTAGAAGAACGAAATTTGGTGAGCCAAGTGGGACTGGTGTACTGATCATTACCTTCAAGTATCATCAAGATTGGGTGAAAAAATGTTTGCTGAGATTTCAGGAAACTCGTAGTTTTTTGGAGGCTTTGAACCCCTTCCAATGAATGTGATTCTCGTCAGTCTCTGCTTGGGGCTACTTCCATAGGACACAAACCATAGCGATAGAACTTGGAACTACATTATTGTGCCAAGTTTCAAAGAGCTAGCACAAACCGTGTTTGATTTAGAGTTCCAACTACATGCATCCATATAGGAGAAAACAGAGTGAAACCTAAACATGAAAACGGTTACTGCAAAGGAACGGTTTAACCTAGAAGAACGAAATTTGGTGAGCCAAGTGGGATTGGTGTACTGATCATTAGCTGCCAGTATCATCAAGATTGGGTGAAAAAAAATGTTTGGTGATATTTCAGGAAACTCGTAGTTTTTTGGAAGTTTGGGAACCCCTTCCAATGAATGTGATTCTCGTCAGTCTCTGCTTGGGGCTACTTCAATAGGAAACAAACCATAGCGATAGAACTTGGAACTACATAATTGTGCCAAGTTTCAAAGAGCTAGCACAAACCGTGTTTCATTTAGTGTTCCAACTACATGTATCCATATATGAGAAAACAGAGTGAAACCTAAACATGAAGACGGTTACTGCAAAGGAACGGTTTAACCTAGAAGAACGAAATTTGGTGAGCCACGTGGGACTGGTATACTGATCATTACCTGCAAGTATCATCAAGATTGGGTGAAAAAATGTTTGCTGAGATTTCAGGAAACTCATAGTTTTTGGAAGCTTATCAACCCCTTTCAATGAATGTGATTCTCGTCAGTCTCTCCTTGGGGCTACTTCAATAGGACACAAACCATAGCGATAGAACTTGGAACTACATTATTGTGCCAAGTTTCAAAGAACTAGCACAAACCGTGTTTGATTTAGAGTTCCAACTACATGTATCCATATAGGAGAAAACAGAGTGAAACCTAAACATGAAAACGGTTACTCCAAAGGAACGGTTTAACCTAGAAGAACGAAATTTGGTGAGCCAAGTGGGACTGGTGTACTGATCAATACCTGCAAGTATCATCATGATTGGGTGAAAAAATGTTTGCTGAGATTTCAGGAAACTCGTAGTTTTTGGAAGCTTGGCAACCCCTTCCAATGAATGTGATTCTCGTCAGTCTCTGCTTGGGGCTACTTCCTTAGGACACAAATCATAGCGATAGAACTTGGAACTACATTATTGTGCCAAGTTTCAAAGAGCTAGCACAAACCGTGTTTGATTTAGAGTTCCAACTACATGTATCCATATAGGAGAAAACAGAGTGAAACCTAAACATGAAAACGGTTACTGCAAAGGAACGGTTTAACCTAGAAGAACGAAATTTGGTGAGCCAAGTGGGTTTGGTGTTCTGATCATTACCTGCAAGTATCATCAAGATTGGGTGAAAAAATGTTTGCTGAGATTTCAGGAAACTCGTAGTTTTTTGGAAGCTTGGCAACCCCTTTCAATGAAAGTGATTCTCGTCAGTCTCTGCTTGGGGCTACCTCCATAGGACACAAACCATAGCGATAGAACTTGGAACTACATTATTGTGCCAAGTTTCAAAGAGCTAGCACAAACCGTGTTTGATTTAGAGTTCCAACTACATGTATCCATATAGGAGAAAACAGAGTGAAACCTAAACATGAAAACGGTTACTTCAGAGGAACCGTTTAACCTAGAAGAACGAAATTTGGTGAGCCAAGTGGGATTGGTGTACTGATCATTACCTGCAAGTATCATCAAGATTGGGTGAAAAAATGTTTGCTGAGATTTCAGGAAACTCGTAGTTTTTTGGAAGCTTGGCAACCCCTTCCAATGAATGTGATTCTCGTCAGTCTCTGCTTGGGGCTACTTCCATAGGACACAAACCATAGCGATAGAACTTGGAACTATATTATTGTGCCAAGTTACAAAGAGCTAGCACAAACCGTGTTTGATTTAGAGTTCCAACTACATGTATCCATATAGGAGAAAACAGAGTGAAACCTAAACATGAAAACGGTTACTGCAAAGGAACGGTTTAACCTAGAAGATCGAAATTTGGTGAGCCAAGTGGGACTGGTGTACTGATCATTACCTTCAAGTATCATCAAGATTGGGTGAAAAAATGTTTGCTGAGATTTCAGGAAACTCGTAGTTTTTTGGAAGCTTTGAACCCCTTCCAATGTATGTGATTCTCGTCAGTCTCTGCTTGGGGCTACTTCCATAGGACACAAACCATAGCGATAGAACTTGGAACTACATTATTGTGCCAAGTTTCAAAGAGCTAGCACAAACCGTGTTTGATTTAGAGTTCCAACTACATGTATCCATTTAGGAGAAAACAGAGTGAAACCTAAACATGAAAACGGTTACTGCAAAGGAACGGTTTAACCTAGAGGAACGAAATTTGGTGAGCCAAGTGGAACTGGTTTACTGATCATTACCTGCAAGTATCATCAAGATTGGGTGAAAAAATGTTTGCTGAGATTTCAGGAAACTCGTAGTTTTTGGAAGCTTGGCAACCCCTTCCAATGAATGTGATTCTCGTCACTCTCTGCTTGGGGCTACTTCAATAGGACACAAACCATAGCGATAGAACTTGGAACTACATTATTGTGCCAAGTTTCAAAGAGCTAGCACAAACAGTGTTTGATTTAGAGTTCCAACTACATGTATCCATATAGGAGAAAACAGAGTGAAACCTAAACATGAAAACGCTTACTGCAAAGGAACGGTTTAACCTAGAAGAACGAAATTTGGTGAGCCAAGTGGGACTGGTGTACTGATCAATACCTGCAAGTATCATCAAGATTGGGTGAAAAAATGTTTGCTGAGATTTCAGGAAATTCGTAGTTTTTGGAAGCTTGGCAACCCCTTCCAATGAATGTGATTCTCGTCAGTCTCTGCTTGGGGCTACTTCCTTAGGACACAAATCATAGCGATAGAACTTGGAACTACATTATTGTGCCAAGTTTCAAAGAGCTAGCACAAACCGTGTTTCATTTAGAGTTCCAACTACATGTATCCATATAGGAGAAAACAGAGTGAAACCTAAACATGAAAACGGTTACTGCAAAGGAACGGTTTAACCTAGAAGAACGAAATTTGTTGAGCCAAGTGCGACTGGTGTACTGATCATTACCTGCAAGTATCATCAAGATTGGGTGAAAAAATGTTTGCTGAGATTTCAGGAAACTCGTAGTTTTTTGGAAGCTTGGCAACCCCTTTCAATGAAAGTGATTCTCGTCAGTCTCTGCTTGGGGCTACCTCCATAGGACACAAACCATAGTGATAGAACTTGGAACTACATTATTGTGCCAAGTTTCAAAGAGCTAGCACAAACCGTGTTTGATTTAGAGTTCCAACTACATGTATCCATATAGGAGAAAACAGAGTGAAACCTAAACATGAAAACGGTTACTTCAGAGGAACCGTTTAACCTAGAAGAACGAAATTTGGTGAGCCAAGTGGGATTGGTGTACTGATCATTACCTGCAAGTATCATCAAGATTGGGTGAAAAAATGTTTGCTGAGATTTCAGGAAACTCGTAGTTTTTTGGAAGCTTGGCAACCCTTCCAATGAATGTGATTCTCGTCAGTCTCTGCTTGGGGCTACTTCCATAGGACACAAACCATAGCGATAGAACTTGGAACTACATTATTGTGCCAAGTTTCAAAGAGCTAGCACAAACCGTGATTGATTTAGAGTTCCACCTACATGTAACCATATAGGAGAATACAGAGTGAAACCTAAACATGAAAACGCTTACTGCAAAGGAACGGTTTAACCTAGAAGAACGAAATTTGGTGAGCCAAGTGGGTTTGGTGTTCTGATCATTACCTGCAAGTATCATCAAGATTGGGTGAAAAAATGTTTGCTGAGATTTCAGGAAACTCGTAGTTTTTTGGAAGCTTGGCAACCCCTTTCAATGAAAGTGATTCCTCAGTCTCTGCTTGGGGCAACTTCAATAGGACACAAACCATAGCGATAGAACTTGGAACTACATTATTGTGCCAAGTTTCAAAGAACTAGCACAAACCGTGTTTGATTTAGATTTCCAACTACATGTATCCATATACGAGAAAACAGATTGAAACCTAAACATGAAAACGGTTACTGCAAAGTAACGGTTTTAACCTAGAAGAACTAAATTTGGTGAGCCAAGTGGGACTGGTGTACTGATCATTACCTTCAAGTATCATCAAGATTGGGTGACAAAATGTTTGCTGAGATTTCAGGAAACTCGTAGTTTTTTGGAAGCTTTGAACCCCTTAAAATGAATGTGATTCTCGTCAGTCTCTGCTTGGGGCTACTTCCATAGGACACAAACCATAGCGATAGAACTTGGAACTACATTATTGTGCAAGTTTCAAAGAGCTAGCACAAACCGTGTTTGATTTAGAGTTCCAACTACATGTATCCATATAGGAGAAAACAGAGTGAAACCTAAACATGAAACGGTTACTGCAAAGGAACGGTTTAACCTAGAAGAAACGAAATTTGGTGAGCCAAGTGGGACTGGTGTACTGATCATTACCTGCAAGTATCATCAAGATTGGGTGAAAAAATGTTTGCTGAGATTTCAGGAATCTCGTAGTTTGTTGGAAGCTTGGCAACCCCTTCCAATGAATGTGATTCTCGTCAGTCTCTGCTTGGGGCTACTGTAATAGGACACAAACCATAGCGATAGAACTTGCAACTACATTATTGTGCCAAGTTTCAAAGAGCTAGCACAAACCATGTTTGATTTAGAGTTCCAAATACATGTATCCATATAGGAGAAAACAGAGTGAAACCTAAACATGAAAACGGTTACTGCAAAGTAACGGTTTAACCTAGAAGAACGAAATTTGGTGAGCCAAGTGGGACTGGTGTACTGATCATTACCTTCAAGTATCATCAAGATTGGGTGACAAATGTTTGCTGAGATTTCAGGAAACTCGTAGTTTTTTGGAAGCTTTGAACCCCTTCCAATGAATGTGATTCTCGTCAGTCTCTGCTTGGGGCTACTTCCATAGGACACAAACCATAGCGATAGAACTTGGAACTACATTATTGTGCCAAGTTTCAAAGAGCTAGCACAAACCGTGTTTAATTTAGAGTTCCAAATACATGTATCCATATAGGAGAAAACAGAGTGAAACCTAAACATGAAAACGGTTACTGCAAAGGAACGGTTTAACCTAGAAGAACGAAATTTGGTGAGCCAAGTGGTATTGGTGTACTGATCATTACCTTCAAGAATCATCAAGATTGGGTGAAAAAATGTTTGCTGAGATTTCAGGAAATTCGTAGTTTTTTGGAAGCTTGGCAACCCCTTTCAATAAATGTGATTCTCGTCAGTCTCTGCTTGGGGCTACTTCAATAGGACACAAACCATAGTGATAGAACTTGGAACTGCATTATTGTGCCAAGTTTCAAAGAGCTAGCACAAACCGTGTTTGATTTAGAGTTCCAACTACATGTATCCATATAGGAGAAAACAGAGTGAAACCTAAACATGAAAACGGTTACTGCAAAGGAACGGTTTAACCTAGAAGAACGAAATTTGGTGAGCCAAGTGGGACTGTTGTACTTATCATTACCTGCAAGTATCATCAAGATTGGGTGAAAAAATGTTTGCTGAGATTTCAGGAAACTAATAGTTTTTTGTAAGCTTTTGAACCCCTTCCAATGAATGTGATTCTCGTCAGTCTCTGCCTTGGGTCTACTTCCATAGGACACAAACCATAGCGATAGAACTTGGAACTACATTATTGTGCCAAGTTTCAAAGAGCTAGCACAAACCGTGTTTGATTTAGAGTTCCAACTACATGTATCCATATAGGAGAAAACAGAGTGAAACCTAAACATGAATATGGTTACTGCAAAGTAACGGTTTAACCTAGAAGAACGAAGTTTGGTGAGCCAAGTGGGACTGGTGTACTGATCATTACCTGCAAGTATCATCAAGATTGGGTGAAAAAATGTTTGCTGAGATTTCAGAAAACTCGTAGATTTATGGAAGCTTGGCAACCCCTTCCAATGAATGTGATTCTCGTCAGTCTCTGCATGGGGCTACTTCCATAGGACACAAACCTTAGCGATAGAACTTAGAACTACATTATTGTGCAAAGTTTCAAAGAGCTAGCACAAACCGTGTTTGATTTAGAGTTCCACCTACATGTATCCATATAGGAGAATACAGAGTGAAACCTAAACATGAAAACGGTTACTGCAAAGGAACGGTTTAACCTACAAGAACGAAATTTGGTGAGCCAAGTGGGATTTGTGTACTGATCATTACCTGCAAGTATCATCAAGATTGGGTGAAAAAATGTTTGCTGAGATTTCAGGAAACTCGTAGTTTTTTGGAAGCTTGGCAACCCCTTTCAATGAAAGTGATTCTCCTCAGTCTCTGCTTTGGGCAACTTCAATAGGACACAAACCATAGCGATAGAACTTGGAACCACATTATTGTGCCAAGTTTCAAAGAACTAGCACAAACCGTGTTTGATTTAGAGTTCCAACTACATGTATCCATATACGAGAAAACAGATTGAAACCTAAACATGAAAACGGTTACTGCAAAGAAACGGTTTAACCTAGAAGAACGAAATTTGGTGAGCCAAGTGGGACTGGTGTACTGATCATTACCTGCAAGTATCATCAAGATTGGGTGACAAAATGTTTGCTGAGATTTCAGGAAACTCGTAGTTTTTTGGAAGCTTTGAACCCCTTCCAATAAATGTGATTCTCGTCAGTCTCTGCTTGGGGCTACTTCCATAGGACACAAACCATAGCGATAGAACTTGGAACTACATTATTGTGCCAAGGTTCAAAGAGCTAGCACAAACCGTGTTTAATTTAGAGTTCCAAATACATGTATCCATATAGGAGAAAACAGAGTGAAACCTAAACATGAAAACGGTTACTGCAAAGGAACGGTTTAACCTAGAAGAACGAAATTTGGTGAGCCAAGTGGGATTGGTGTACTGATCATTACCTTCAAGAATCATCAAGATTGGGTGAAAAAATGTTTGCTGAGATATCAGGAAATTCGTAGTTTTTTGGAAGCTTGGCAACCCCTTTCAATAAATGTGATTCTCGTCAGTCTCTGCTTGGGGCTACTTCAATAGGACACAAACCATAGTGATAGAACTTGGAACTGCATTATTGTGCCAAGTTTCAAAGAGCTAGCACAAACCGTGTTTGATTTAGAGTTCCAACTACATGTATCCATATAGGAGAAAACAGAGTGAAACCTAAACATGAAAACGGTTACTGCAAAGGAACGGTTTAACCTAGAAGAACGAAATTTGGTGAGCCAAGTGGGACTGTTGTACTTATCATTACCTGCAAGTATCATCAAGATTGGGTGAAAAAATGTTTGCTGAGATTTCAGGAAACTAATAGTTTTTTGTAAGCTTTTGAACCCCTTCCAATGAATGTGATTCTCGTCAGTCTCTTTTTTGGTCTACTTCCATAGGACACAAACCATAGCCATAGAACTTGGAACTACATTATTGTGCCAAGTTTCAAAGAGCTAGCACAAACCGTGTTTGATTTAGAGTTCCAACTACATGTATCCATATAGGAGAAAACAGAGTGAAACCTAAACATGAAAACGGTTACTGCAAAGGAACGGTTTAACCTAGAAGAACGAAATTTGGTGAGCCAACTGGGATTGGTGTACTGATCATTAGCTGCCAGTATCATCAAGATTGGGTGAAAAAATGTTTGCTGAGATTTCAGGAAACTCGTAGTTTTTTGGAAGCTTGGGAACCCCTTCCAATGAATGTGATTCTCGTCAGTCTCTGCTTGGGGCTACTTCAATAGGACACAAACCATAGCGATAGAACTTGGAACTACATTATTGTGCCAAGTTTCAAAGAACTAGCACAAACCATGTTTGATTTAGAGTTCCAACTACATGTATCCATATACGAGAAAACAGAGTGAAACCTAAACATGAAAATGGTTACTGCAAAGTAACGGTTTAACCTAGAAGAACGAAATTTGGTGAGCCAAGTGGGACTGGTGTACTGATCATTACCTGCAAGTATCATCAAGATTGGGTGAAAAAATGTTTGGTGAGATTTCAGGAAACTGTTAGTTTTTTGGAAGCTTGGCAACCCCTTCCAATGAATGTGATTCTCGTCAGTCTCTGCTTGGGGCTACTTCCTTAGGACACAAACCATAGCGATAGAACTTGGAACTACATTATTGTGCCAAGTTTCAAAGAGCTAGCACAAACCGTGTTTGATTTAGAGTTCCAACTACATGTATCCATATAGGAGAAAACAGAGTGAAACCTAAACATGAAAACGGTTACTGCAAAGAAACGGTTTAACCTAGAAGAACGAAATTTGGTGAGCCAAGTGGGACTGGTGTACTGATCATTACCTGCAAGTATCATCAAGATTGGGTGAAAAAATGTTTGGTGAGATTTCAGGAAACTCGTAGTTTTTTGGAAGCTTGGCAACCCCTTCCCATGAATGTGATTCTCGTCAGTCTCTGCTTGGGGCTACTTCCATAGGACACAAACCATAGCGATAGAACTTGGAACTACATTATTGTGCCAAGTTTCAAAGAGCTAGCAGAAACTGTGTTTGATTTAGAGTTCCAACTACATGTATCCATATAGGAGAAAACAGAGTGAAACCTAAACATGAAAACGGTTACTGCAAAGGAACGGTTTAACCTAGAAGAACGAAATTTGGTGAGCCAAGTGGGACTGGTGTACTGATCATTACCTTCAAGTATCATCAAGATTGGGTGAAAAAATGTTTGCTGAGATTTCAGGAAACTCGTAGTTTTTTGGAAGCTTGGCAACCCCTTCCAATAAATGTGATTCTCGTCAGTCTCTGCTTGGGGCTACTTCCTTAGGACACAAACCATAGCGATAGAACTTGGAACTACATTATTGTGCCAAGTTTCAAAGAGCTAGCACAAAACGTGTTTGATTTAGAGTTCCAACTACATGTATCCATATAGGAGAAAACAGAGTGAAACCTAAACATGAAAACGGTTACTGCAAAGGAACGTTTTAAGCTAGAAGAACGAAATTTGGTGAGCCAAGTGGGATTGGTGTACTGATCATTAGCTGCCAGTATCGTCAAGATTGGGTGAAAAAAATGTTTGCTGAGATTTCAGGAAACTCGTAGTTTTTTGGAAGCTTGGCAACCCCTTCCAATGAATGTGATTCTCGTCAGTCTCTGCTTGGGGCTACTTCAATAGGACACAAACCATAGCGATAGAACTTGGAACTACATTATTGTGCCATGTTTCAAAGAACTAGCACAAACCGTGTTTGATTTAGAGTTCCAACTACATGTATCCATTTAGGAGAAAACAGAGTGAAACCTAAACATGAAAATGGTTACTGCAAAGGAACGGTTTAACCTAGAAGAACGAAATTTGGTGAGCCAAGTGGGACTGGTGTACTGATCAACACCTGCAAGTATCATCAAGATTGGGTGAAAAAATGTTTGCTGAGATTTCAGGAAACTCTTAGTTTTTGGAAGCTTGGCAACCCCTTCCAATAAATGTGATTCTCGTCAGTCTCTGCTTGGGGCTACTTCCTTAGGACACAAACCATAGCGATAGAACTTGGAACTACATTATTGTGCCAAGTTTCAAAGAGCTAGCACAAACCGTGTTTCATTTAGAGTTCCAACTACATGTATCCATATAGGAGAAAACAGAGTGAAACCTAAACATGAAAACGGTTACTGCAAAGGAACGGTTTAACCTAGAAGAACGAAATTTGGTGAGCCAAGTGGGACTGGTGTACTGATCATTACCTGCAAGTATCATCAAGATTGGGTGAAAAAATGTTTGCTGAGATTTCAGGAAACTCGTAGTTTTTTGGAAGCTTGGCAACCCCTTCCAATGAATGTGATTCTCTTCAGTCTGTGCTTGGGGCTACTTTAATAGGTCACAAACCATAGCGATAGAACTTGCAACTACATTACTGTGCCAAGTTTCAAAGAGCTAGCACAAACCGTGTTTGATTTA
This sequence comes from Urocitellus parryii, assembly GCF_045843805.1. NCBI lineage: Eukaryota > Metazoa > Chordata > Mammalia > Rodentia > Sciuridae > Urocitellus > Urocitellus parryii. The sequence continues at coordinate 4,844 of NW_027553232.1, read as the reverse complement.
GAGTTCCAACTACATGTATCCATATAGGAGAAAACAGAGTGAAACCTAAACATGAATATGGTTACTGCAAAGTAACGGTTTAACCTAGAAGAACGAAGTTTGATGAGCCAAGTGGGACTGGTGTACTGATCATTACCTGCAAGTATCATCAAGATTGGGTGAAAAAATGTTTGCTGAGATTTCAGAAAACTGGTAGTTTTATGGAAGCTTGGCAACGCCTTCCAATGAATGTGATTCTCGTCAGTCTCTGCATGGGGCTACTTCCATAAGACACAAACCTTAGCGATAGAACTTAGAACTACATTATTGTTCCAAGTTTCAAATACCTAACAGAAACCGTGTTTGATTTAGAGTTCCAACTACATGTATCCATATAGGAGAAAACAGAGTGAAACCTAAACATGAAAACGGTTACTGCAAAGGAACGGTTTAACCTAGAAGAACGAAATTTGGTGAGCCAAGTGGTATTGGTGTACTTATCATTACCTGCCAGTATCATCAAGACTGGGTAAAAAAATGTTTGCTGAGATTTCAGGAAACTCGTAGTTTTTTGGAAGCTTGGCAACCCCTTTCAATGAAAGTGATTCTCGTCAGTCTCTGCGTGGGGCTACTTCCATAGGACACAAACCATAGCGATAGAACTTGGAACTACATTATTGTGCCAAGATTCAAAGAGCTAGCACAAAACGTGTTTGATTTAGAGTTCCAACTACATGTATCCATATAGGAGAAAACAGAGTGAAACCTAAACATGAAAACGGTTACTGCAAAGGAAAGCTTTAACCTAGAAGAACGAAATTTGGTGAGCCAAGTGGGACTGGTGTACTGATCATTACCTGCAAGTATCATCAAGATTGGGTGAAAAAATGTTTGGTGAGATTTCAGGAAACTCGTAGTTTTTTGGAAGCTTGGCAACCCCTTCCCATGAATGTGATTCTCGTCAGTCTCTGCTTGGGGCTACTTCCATAGGACACAAACCATAGCGATAGAACTTGGAACTACATTATTGTGCCAAGTTTCAAAGAGCTAGCACAAACCGTGTTTGATTTAGAGTTCCACCTACATGTATCCATATAGGAGAATACAGAGTGAAACCTAAACATGAAAACGGTTACTGCAAAGGAACGGTTTAACCTACAAGAACGAAATTTGGTGAGCCAAGTGGTATTGGTGTACTTATCATTATCTGCCAGTATCATCAAGACTGGGTAAAAAAATGTATGCTGAGATTTCAGGAAACTCGTAGTTTTTTGGAAGCTTGGCAACCCCTTTCAATGAAAGTGATTCTCGTCAGTCTCTGCGTGGGGCTACTTCCATAGGACACAAACCATAGCGATAGAACTTGGAACTACATTATTGTGCCAAGATTCAAAGAGCTAGCACAAAACGTGTTTGATTTAGAGTTCCAACTACATGTATCCATATAGGAGAAAACAGAGTGAAACCTAAACATGAAAACGGTTACTGCAAAGGAACGCTTTAACCTAGAAGAACGAAATTTGGTGAGCCAAGTGGGACTGGTGTACTGATCATTACCTGCCAGTATCATCAAGATTGGGTGAAAAAATATTTGGTGAGATTTCAGGAAATTCGTAGTTTTTTGGAAGCTTGGCAACCCCTTCCCATGAATGTGATTCTCGTCAGTCTCTGCTTGGGGCTACTTCCATAGGACACAAACCATAGCGATAGAACTTGGAACTACATTATTGTGCCAAGTTTCAAAGAGCTAGCACAAACCGTGTTTGATTTAGAGTTCCACCTACATGTATCCATATAGGAGAATACAGAGTGAAACCTAAACATGAAAACGGTTACTGCAAAGGAACGGGTTTAACCTACAAGAACGAAATTTGGTGAGCCAAGTGGTATTGGTGTACTTATCATTATCTGCCAGTATCATCAAGACTGGGTAAAAAAATGTTTGCTGAGATTTCAGGAAACTCGTAGTTTTTTGGAAGCTTGGCAACCCCTTTCAATGAAAGTGATTCTCGTCAGTCTCTGCGTGGGGCTACTTCCATAGGACACAAACCATAGCGATAGAACTTGGAACTACATTATTGTGCCAAGATTCAAAGAGCTAGCACAAAACGTGTTTGATTTAGAGTTCCAACTACATGTATCCATATAGGAGAAAACAGAGTGAAACCTAAACATGAAAACGGTTACTGCAAAGGAACGGTTTAACCTAGAAGAACGAAATTTGGTGAGCCAAGTGGGACTGGTGTACTGATCATTACCTGCAAGTATCATCAAGATTGGGTGAAAAAATGTTTGCTGAGATTTCAGGAAACTCGTAGTTTGTTGGAAGCTTGGCAACCCCTTCCAATGAATGTCATTCTCGTCAGTCTCTGCTTGGGGCTACTGTAATAGGACACAAACCATAGCGATAGAACTTGCAACTACATTATTGTGCCAAGTTTCAAAGAGCTAGCACAAACCATGTTTGATTTAGAGTTCCAAATACATGTATCCATATAGGAGAAAACAGAGTGAAACCTAAACATGAAAACGGTTACTGCAAAGTAACGGTTTAACCTAGAAGAACGAAATTTGGTGAGCCAAGTGGGACTGGTGTACTGATCATTACCTTCAAGTATCATCAAGATTGGGTGACAAAATGTTTGCTGAGATTTCAGGAAACTCGTAGTTTTTTGGAAGCTTTGAACCCCTTCCAATGAATGTGATTCTCGTCAGTCTCTGCTTGGGGCTACTTCCATAGGACACAAACCATAGCGATAGAACTTGGAACTACATTATTGTGCCAAGTTTCAAAGAGCTAGCACAAACCGTGTTTAATTTAGAGTTCCAAATACATGTATCCATATAGGAGAAAACAGAGTGAAACCTAAACATGAAAACGGTTACTGCAAAGGAACGGTTTAACCTAGAAGAACGAAATTTGGTGAGCCAAGTGGGATTGGTGTACTGATCATTACCTTCAAGAATCATCAAGATTGGGTGAAAAAATGTTTGCTGAGATATCAGGAAATTCGTAGTTTTTTGGAAGCTTGGCAACCCCTTCCAATGAATGTGATTCTCGTCAGTCTCTGCTTGGGGCTACTTCAATAGGACACAAACCATAGTGATAGAACTTGGAACTGCATTATTGTGCCAAGTTTCAAAGAGCTAGCACAAACCGTGTTTGATTTAGAGTTCCAACTACATGTATCCATATAGGAGAAAACAGAGTGAAACCTAAACATGAAAACGGTTACTGCAAAGGAACGGTTTAACCTAGAAGAACGAAATTTGGTGAGCCAAGTGGGACTGTTGTACTTATCATTACCTGCAAGTATCATCAAGATTGGGTGAAAAAATGTTTGCTGAGATTTCAGGAAACTAATAGTTTTTTGTAAGCTTTTGAACCCCTTCCAATGAATGTGATTCTCGTCAGTCTCTGCTTGGGTCTACTTCCATAGGACACAAACCATAGCGATAGAACTTGGAACTACATTATTGTGCCAAGTTTCAAAGAGCTAGCACAAACCATGTTTGATTTAGAGGTCCAACTACATGTATCCATATAGGAGAAAACAGAGTGAAACCTAAACATGAATATGGTTACTGCAAAGTAACGGTTTAACCTAGAAGAACGAAGTTTGGTGAGCCAAGTGGGACTGGTGTACTGATCATTACCTGCAAGTATCATCAAGATTGGGTGAAAAAATGTTTGCTGAGATTTCAGAAAACTCGTAGATTTATGGAAGCTTGGCAACCCCTTCCAATGAATGTGATTCTCGTCAGTCTCTGCATGGGGCTACTTCCATAGGACACAAACCTTAGCGATAGAACTTAGAACTACATTATTGTGCAAAGTTTCAAAGAGCTAGCACAAACCTTGTTTGATTTAGAGTTCCACCTACATGTATCCATATAGGAGAATACAGAGTGAAACCTAAACATGAAAACGGTTACTGCAAAGGAACGGTTTAACCTACAAGAACGAAATTTGGTGAGCCAAGTGGGTTTGGTGTTCTGATCATTACCTGCAAGTATCATCAAGATTGGGTGAAAAAATGTTTGCTGAGATTTCAGGAAACTCGTAGTTTTTTGGAAGCTTGGCAACCCCTTTCAATGAAAGTGATTCTCCTCAGTCTCTGCTTTGGGCAACTTCAATAGGACACAAACCATAGCGATAGAACTTGGAACCACATTATTGTGCCAAGTTTCAAAGAACTAGCACAAACCGTGTTTGATTTAGAGTTCCAACTACATGTATCCATATACGAGAAAACAGATTGAAACCTAAACATGAAAACGGGTTACTGCAAAGAAACGGTTTAACCTAGAAGAACGAAATTTGGTGAGCCAAGTGGGATTGGTGTACTGATCATTACCTGCAAGTATCATCAAGATTGGGTGAAAAAATGTTTGCTGAGATTTCAGGAAACTAATAGTTTTTTTGTAAGCTTTTTGAACCCCTTCCAATGAATGTGATTCTCGTCAGTCTCTTTTTGGTCTACTTCCATAGGACACAAACCATAGCGATAGAACTTGGAACTACATTATTGTGCCAAGTTTCAAAGGCTAGCACAAACCGTGTTTGATTTAGAGTTCCAACTACATGTATCCATATAGGAGAAAACAGAGTGAAACCTAAACATGAAAATGGTTACTGCAAAGGAACGGTTTAACCTAGAAGAACGAAATTTGGTGAGCCAAGTGGGACTGGTGTACTGATCAACACCTGCAAGTATCATCAAGATTGGGTGAAAAAATGTTTGCTGAGATTTCAGGAACTCGTAGTTTTTTGGAAGCTTGGCAACCCCTTCCAATAAATGTGGTTCTCTTCAGTCTCTGCTTGGGGCTACTTTAATAGGTCACAAACCATAGCGATAGAACTT
>NW_027553231.1:0-43312 GCF_045843805.1 Urocitellus parryii | reverse complement strand
GGGGTTGCCAAGCTTCCAAAAAACTACGAGTTTCCTGAAATCTCAGCAAACATTTTTTCACCCAATCTTGATGATACTTGCAGGTAATGATCAGTACACCAATCCCACTTGGCTCAAAAAATTTCGTTCTTCTAGGTTATACCGTTCCTTTGCAGTAACCGTTTTCATGTTTAGGTTTCACTCTGTTTTCTCTTATGTGAATACATGTAGTTGGAACTCTAAATCAAACACGGTTTGTGCTAGTTCTTTGAAACTTGGCACAATAATGTAGTTCCAAGTTCTATGACTATGGTTTGTGTCCTATTGAAGTAGCCCCAAGCAGAGACTGAGGAGAATCACTTTCATTGAAAGGGGTTGCCAAGCTTCCAAAAAACTACGAGTTTCCTGAAATCTCAGCAAACATTTTTTCACCAATCTTGATGATACTTGCAGGTAATGATCAGTAATCCAATCCCACTTGGCTCACCAAATTTCGTTCTTCTAGGTTAAAGCGTTCCTTTGCAGTAACCGTTTTCATGTTTAGGTTTCACTCTGTTTTCTCCTATATGGATACATGTAGTTGGAACTCTAAATGAAACGCGGTTTGTGCTAGCTCTTTGAAACTTGGCACAATAATGTAGTTCCAAGTTCTATCGCTATGGTTTGTGTCCTATTGAAGTAGACCCAAGCAGAGACTGACGAGAATCACTTTCATTGAAAGGGGTTGCCAAGTTTCCAAAAAAAATACGAGTTTCCTGAAATCTCACCAAACATTTTTTCACCAATCTTGATGATACTTGCAGGTCATGATCAGTACACCAATCCCACTCGGCTCACCAAATTTCGTTCTTCTAGGTTAAACCGTTCCTTTGCAGTAACCGTTTTCATGTTTAGGTTTCACTCTGTTTTCTCCTATATGGATACATGTATTTGGAACTCTAAATCAAACACGGTTTGTGCTAATTCTTTGAAACATGGCACAATAATGTAGTTCCAAGTTCTATCGCTATGGTTTGTGTCTTATTAAAGTAGCCCGAAGCAGAGACAGACGAGGATCACTTTCATTGAAAGGGGTTGCCAAGCTTCCGTAAAACTACGAGTTTCCTGAAATCTCAGCAAAATTTTTCACCCAATCTTGATGATACTTGCAGGTAATGATCAGTACACCAATCCCACTTGGCTCACCAAATTTCGTTCTTCTACGTTAAACCGATCCTTTGCAGTAACCGTTTTAATGTTTAGGTTTCACTCTGTTTTCTCCTATATGGATACATGTAGTTGGAACTCTAAATCAAACACGGTTTGTGCTAGCTCTTTGAAACTTGGCACAATAATGTAGTTCCAAGTTCTATCGCTATGGTTTGTGTCCTATTGAAGTAGCCCCAAGCAGAGACTGACGAGAATCACTTTCATTGAAAGGGGTTGCCAAGCTTCCGTAAAACTACGAGTTTCCTGAAATCTCAGCAAACATTTTTTCACCCAATCTTGATGATACTTGCAGGTAATGATCAGTACACCAATCCCACTTGGCTCACCAAATTTCGTTCTTCTAGGTTAAACCGTTCCTTTGCAGTAACCGTTTTCATGTTTAGGTTTCACTCTATTTTCTCCTATATGGATACATGTAGTTGGAACACTAAATCAAACACGGTTTGTGCTAATTCTTTGAAACTTGGCACAATAATGTAGTTCCTAGTTCTATAGCAATGGTTTGTGTCCTATTGAAGTAGCCCCAAGCAGAGACTGACGATAATCACATTCATTGAAAGGGGTTGCCAAGCTTCCAAAAAACTACGAGTTTCCTGAAATCTCAGCAAACATTTTTTCACCCAATATTGATGATACTCGCAGGTAATGATCAGTACACCAATCCCACTTGGCTCACCAAATTTCGATCTTCTAGGTTAAACCGTTCCTTTGCAGTAACCGTTTTCATGTTTAGGTTTCCCTCTATTTTCTCCTATATGGATACATGTAGTTTGAACTCTAAATCAAACACGGTTTGTGCTAGCTCTTTGAAACTTGGCACAATAATGTAGTTCCAAGTTCTATGGCTATGGTTTGTGTCCTATTGAAGTAGCCCCAAGCAGAGACTGACGAGAATCACTTTCATTGAAAGGGGTTGCCAAGCTTCCAAAAAACTACGAGTTTCTTGAAATCTCAGCAAATATTTTTTCACCAATCTTGATGATACTTGCAGATAATGATAAGTACACCAATCCCACTTGGCTCACCAAATTTCGTTCTTCTAGGTTAAACCGTTCCTTTTTACCAACCGTTTTCATGTTTAGGTTTCACTCTGTTTTCTCCTATATGGATACATGTAGTTGGAACTCTTAATCAAACGCGGTTTGTGCTAGCTCTTTGAAACTTGGCACAATAATGTAGTTCCCAGTTCTATGGGTATGGTTTGTGTCCTATTGAAGTAGCCCCAAGCAGAGACTGACGAGAATCACTTTCATTGAAAGGGGTTGCCAAGCTTCCAAAAAACTACGAGTTTCCTGAAATCTCAGCAAACATTTTTTCACCCAATCTTGATGGTACTTGCAGGTAATGATCAGTACACCAATCCCACTTGGCTCACCAAATTTCGTTCTTCTAGGTTAAACCGTTCCTTTGCAGTAACCGTTTTCATGTTTAGGTTTCACTCTGTTTTCTCCTATATGGATACATGTAGTTGGAACTCTAAATCAAACGCGGTTTGTGCTAGCTCTTTGAAACTTGGCACAATAATGTAGTTCCAAGTTCCATCGCTATGGTTTGTGTCCTATTGAAGTAGCCCCAAGCAGAGACTGACGAGAATCACTTTCATTGAAAGGGGTTGCCAAGCTTCCAAAAAAACTACAAGTTTCCTGAAATCTCACCAAACATTTTTTCACCAATCTTGATGATACTTGCAGGTAATGATCAGTAATCCAATCCCACTTGGCTCACCAAATTTCGTTCTTCTAGGTTAAAGCGTTCCTTTGCAGTAACAGTTTTCATGTTTAGGTTTCACTCTGTTTTCTCCTATATGGATACATGTAGTTGGAACTCTAAATCAAACACGGTTTGTGCTAGCTCTTTGAAACTTGGCACAATAATGTAGTTCCAAGTTCTATTGCTGTGGTTTGTGTCCTATTGAAGTAGCCCGAAGCAGAGACTGACGAGAATCACTTTCATTGAAAGGGATTGCCAAGCTTCCAAAAAACTACGAGTTTCCTGAAATCTCAGCAAACATTTTTTCACCCAATCTTGATGATACTTGCAGGTAATGATCAGTACACCAATCCCACTTGGCTCAAAAAATTTCGTTCTTCTAGGTTATACCGTTCCTTTGCAGTAACCGTTTTCATGTTTAGGTTTCACTCTGTTTTCTCCTATGTGGATACATGTAGTTGGAACTCTAAATCAAACACGGTTTGTGCTAGTTCTTTGAAACTTGGCACAATAATGTAGTTCCAAGTTCTATGACTATGGTTTGTGTCCTATTGAAGTAGCCCCAAGCAGAGACTGAGGAGAATCACTTTCATTGAAAGGGGTTGCCAAGCTTCCAAAAAACTACGAGTTTCCTGAAATCTCAGCAAACATTTTTTCACCAATCTTGATGATACTTGCAGGTAATGATCAGTAATCCAATCCCACTTGGCTCACCAAATTTCGTTCTTCTAGGTTAAAGCGTTCCTTTGCAGTAACCGTTTTCATGTTTAGGTTTCACTCTGTTTTCTCCTATATGGATACATGTAGTTGGAACTCTAAATCAAACGCGGTTTGTGCTAGCTCTTTGAAACTTGGCACAATAATGTAGTTCCAAGTTCTATCGCTATGGTTTGTGTCCTATTGAAGTAGCCCCAAGCAGAGACTGACGAGAATCACTTTCATTGAAAGGGGTTGCCAAGTTTCCAAAAAAAATACGAGTTTCCTGAAATCTCACCAAACATTTTTTCACCAATCTTGATGATACTTGCAGGTCATGATCAGTACACCAATCCCACTCGGCTCACCAAATTTCGTTCTTCTAGGTTAAACCGTTCCTTTGCAGTAACCGTTTTCATGTTTAGGTTTCACTCTGTTTTCTCCTATATGGATACATGTATTTGGAACTCTAAATCAAACACGGTTTGTGCTAATTCTTTGAAACATGGCACAATAATGTAGTTCCAAGTTCTATCGCTATGGTTTGTGTCCTATTAAAGTAGCCCGAAGCAGAGACAGACGAGGATCACTTTCATTGAAAGGGGTTGCCAAGCTTCCGTAAAACTACGAGTTTCCTGAAATCTCAGCAAAATTTTTCACCCAATCTTGATGATACTTGCAGGTAATGATCAGTACACCAATCCCACTTGGCTCACCAAATTTCGTTCTTCTACGTTAAACCGATCCTTTGCAGTAACCGTTTTAATGTTTAGGTTTCACTCTGTTTTCTCCTATATGGATACATGTAGTTGGAACTCTAAATCAAACACGGTTCGTGCTAGCTCTTTGAAACTTGGCACAATAATGTAGTTCCAAGTTCTATTGCTGTGGTTTGTGTCCTATTGAAGTAGCCCGAAGCAGAGACTGACGAGAATCACTTTCATTGAAAGGGGTTGCCAAGCTTCCGTAAAACTACGAGTTTCCTGAAATCTCAGCAAACATTTTTTCACCCAATCTTGATGATACTTGCAGGTAATGATCAGTACACCAATCCCACTTGGCTCACCAAATTTCGTTCTTCTAGGTTAAACCGTTCCTTTGCTGTAACCCTTTTCATGTTTAGGTTTCACTCTATTTTCTCCTATATGGATACATGTAGTTGGAACTCTAAATCAAACACGGTTTGTGCTAATTCTTTGAAACTTGGCACAATAATGTAGTTCCAAGTTCTATCGCTATGGTTTGTGTCCTATTGAAGTAGCCCCAAGCAGAGACTGACGAGAATCACTTTCATTGAAAGGGGTTGCCAAGCTTCCAAAAAACTACGAGTTTCTTGAAATCTCAGCAAATATTTTTTCACCAATCTTGATGATACTTGCAGATAATGATAAGTACACCAATCCCACTTGGCTCACCAAATTTCGTTCTTCTAGGTTAAACCGTTCCTTTTTACCAACCGTTTTCATGTTTAGGTTTCACTCTGTTTTCTCCTATATGGATACATGTAGTTGGAACTCTTAATCAAACGCGGTTTGTGCTAGCTCTTTGAAACTTGGCACAATAATGTAGTTCCCAGTTCTATGGCTATGGTTTGTGTCCTATTGAAGTAGCCCCAAGCAGAGACTGATGAGAATCACTTTCTTTGAAAGGGGTTGCCAAGCTTCCAAAAAACTACGAGTTTCCTGAAATCTCAGCAAACATTTTTTCACCCAATCTTGATGATACTTGCAGGTAATGATCAGTACACCAATCCCACTTGGCTCACCAAATTTCGTTCTTCTAGGTTAAACCGTTCCTTTGCAGTAACCGTTTTCATGTTTAGGTTTCACTCTGTTTTCTCCTATATGGATACATGTAGTTGGAACTCTAAATCAAACATGGTTTGTGCTAATTCTTTGAAACTTGGCACAATAATGTAGTTCCAAGTTCTATCGCTATGGTTTGTGTCCTATTGAAGTAGCCTGAAGCAGAGACTGACGAGAATCACTTTCATTGAAAGGGGTTGCCAAGCTTCCGTAAAACTACGAGTTTCCTGAAATCTCAGCAAACATTTTTTCACCCAATCTTGATGATACTTGCAGGTAATGATCAGTACACCAATCCCTCTTGGCTCACCAAATTTCGTTCTTCTAGGTTAAACCGTTCCTTTGCAGTAACCGTTTTCATGTTTAAGTTTCACTCTATTTTCTCCTATATGGATACATGTAGTTGGAACACTAAATCAAACACGGTTTGTGCTAATTCTTTGAAACTTGGCACAATAATGTAGTTCCTAGTTCTATCGCTATGGTTTGTGTCCTATTGAAGTAGCCCCAAGCAGAGACTGACGATAATCACATTCATTGAAAGGGGTTGCCTAGCTTCCAAAAAACTACGAGTTTCCTGAAATCTCAGCAAACATTTTTTCACCCAATCTTGATGATACTTGCAGGTAATGATCAGTACACCAATCGCACTTGGCTCACCAAATTTCGTTCTTCTAGGTTAAACCGTTCCTTTGCAGTAACCGTTTTCATGTTTAGGTTTCACTCTGTTTTCTCCTATATGGATACATGTAGTTGGAACTCTAAATCAAACACGGTTTGTGCTAGCTCTTTGAAACTTGGCACAATAATGTAGTTCCAAGTTCTATGGCTATGGTTTGTGTCCTATTGAAGTAGCCCCAAGCAGAGACTGACGAGAATCACTTTCATTGAAAGGGGTTGCCAAGCTTCTGTAAAACTACGAGTTTCCTGAAATCTCAGCAAACATTTTTTCACCCAATCTTGATGATACTTGCAGGTAATGATCAGTACACCAATCCCACTTGGCTCACCAAATTTCGTTCTTCTAGGTTAAACCGTTCCTTTGCTGTAACCGTTTTCATGTTTAGGTTTCACTCTGTTTTCTCCTATAAGGATACATGTAGTTGGAACTCTAAATCAAACACGGTTCGTGCTAGCTCTTTGAAACTTGGCACAATAATGTAGTTCCAAGTTCTATTGCTGTGGTTTGTGTCCTATTGAAGTAGCCCGAAGCAGAGACTGACGAGAATCACTTTCATTGAACGGGGTTGCCAAGCTTCCGTAAAACTACGAGTTTCCTGAAATCTCAGCAAACATTTTTTCACCCAATCTTGATGATACTTGCAGGTAATGATCAGTACACCAATCCCACTTGGCTCACCAAATTTCGTTCTTCTAGGTTAAACCGTTCCTTTGCTGTAACCCTTTTCATGTTTAGGTTTCACTCTATTTTCTCCTATATGGATACATGTAGTTGGAACTCTAAATCAAACACGGTTTGTGCTAATTCTTTGAAACTTGGCACAATAATGTAGTTCCAAGTTCTATCGCTATGGTTTGTGTCCTATTGAAGTAGCCCCAAGCAGAGACTGACGAGAATCACTTTCATTGAAAGGGGTTGCCAAGCTTCCAAAAAACTACGAGTTTCTTGAAATCTCAGCAAATATTTTTTCACCAATCTTGATGATACTTGCAGATAATGATAAGTACACCAATCCCACTTGGCTCACCAAATTTCGTTCTTCTAGGTTAAACCGTTCCTTTTTACCAACCGTTTTCATGTTTAGGTTTCACTCTGTTTTCTCCTATATGGATACATGTAGTTGGAACTCTTAATCAAACGCGGTTTGTGCTAGCTCTTTGAAACTTGGCACAATAATGTAGTTCCCAGTTCTATGGCTATGGTTTGTGTCCTATTGAAGTAGCCCCAAGCAGAGACTGATGAGAATCACTTTCTTTGAAAGGGGTTGCCAAGCTTCCGTAAAACTACGAGTTTCCTGAAATCTCAGCAAACATTTTTTCACCCAATCTTGATGATACTTGCAGGTAATGATCAGTACACCAGTCCCACTTGGCTCACCAAATTTCGTTCTTCTAGGTTAAACCGTTCCTTTGCAGCAACCGTTTTCATGTTTAGGTTTCACTCTATTTTCTCCTATATGGATACATGTAGTTGGAACACTAAATCAAACACGGTTTGTGCTAATTCTTTGAAACTTGGCACAATAATGTAGTTCCTAGTTCTATCGCTATGGTTTGTGTCCTATTGAAGTAGCCCCAAGCAGAGACTGACGATAATCACATTCATTGAAAGGGGTTGCCAAGCTTCCAAAAAACTACGAGTTTCCTGAAATCTCAGCAAACATTTTTTCACCCAATATTGATGATACTCGCAGGTAATGATCAGTACACCAATCCCACTTGGCTCAAAAAATTTCGTTCTTCTAGGTTAAACCGTTCCTTTGCAGAAACCGTTTTCATGTTTAGGTTTCACTCTGTTTTCTCCTATATGGATACATGTAGTTGGAACTCTAAATCAAACACGGTTTGTGCTAGCTCTTTGAAACTTGGCACAATAATGTAGTTCCAAGTTCTATGGCTATGGTTTGTGTCCTATTGAAGTAGCCCCAAGCAGAGACTGACGATAATCACATTCATTGAAAGGGGTTGCCTAGCTTCCAAAAAACTACGAGTTTCCTGAAATCTCAGCAAACATTTTTTCACCCAATCTTGATGATACTTGCAGGTAATGATCAGTACACCAATCGAACTTGGCTCACCAAATTTCGTTCTTCTAGGTTAAACCGTTCCTTTGCAGTAACCGTTTTCATGTTTAGGTTTCACTCTGTTTTCTCCTATATGGATACATGTATTTGGAACTCTAAATCAAACACGGTTTGTGCTAATTCTTTGAAACTTGGCACAATAATGTAGTTCCAAGTTCTATCGCTATGGTTTGTGTCCTATTTAAATAGCCCGAAGCAGAGACAGACGAGGATCACTTTCATTGAAAGGGGTTGCCAAGCTTCCAAAAAACTACGAGTTTCCTGAAATCTCAGCAAACATTTTTTCACCCAATCTTGATGATACTTGCAGGTAATGATCAGTACACCAATCGCACTTGGCTCACCAAATTTCGTTCTTCTAGGTTAAACCGTTCCTTTGCAGTAACCGTTTTCATGTTTAGGTTTCACTCTGTTTTCTCCTATATGGATACATGTAGTTGGAACTCTAAATCAAACACGGTTTGTGCTAGCTCTTTGAAACTTGGCACAATAATGTAGTTCCAAGTTCTATGGCTATGGATTGTGTCCTATTGAAGTAGCCCCAAGCAGAGACTGAGGAGAATCACTTTCATTGAAAGGGGTTGCCAAGCTTCCAAAAAAACTACGAGTTTCCTGAAATCTCACCAAACATTTTTTCACCAATCTTGATGATACTTGCAGGTAATGACCAGTAATCCAATCACACTTGGCTCACCAAATTTCGTTCTTCTAGGTTAAACCGTTCCTTTGCAGGAACCGTTTTCATATTTAGGTTTCACTCTGTTTTCTCCTATAAGGATACATGTAGTTGGAACTCTAAATCAAACACGGTTTGTGCTAATTCTTTGAAACTTGGCACAATAATGTAGTTCCAAGTTCTATCGCTATGGTTTGTGTCCTATTGAAGTAGCCAGAAGCAGAGACTGACGAGAATCACTTTCATTGAAAGGGGTTGCCAAGCTTCCAAAAAACTACGAGTTTCCTGAAATCTCAGCAAACATTTTTTCACCCAATCTTGATGATACTTGCAGGTAATGATCAGTACACCAATCCCACTTGGCTCACCAAATTTCGTTCTTCTAGGTTAAACCGTTCCTTTGCTGTAACCGTTTTCATGTTTAGGTTTCACTCTGTTTTCTCCTATATGGATACATGTAGTTGGAACTCTAAATCAAACACGGTTTGTGCTAATTCTTTGAAACTTGGCACAATAATGTAGTTACAATTCTATTGCTGTGGTTTGTGTCCTATTGAAGTAGCCCGAAGCAGAGACTGACGAGAATCACTTTCATTGAAAGGGGTTGCCAAGCTTCCGTAAAACTACGAGTTTCCTGAAATCTCAGCAAACATTTTTTCACCCAATCTTGATGATACTTGCAGGTAATGATCAGTACACCAATCCCACTTGGCTCACCAAATTTCGTTCTTCTAGGTTAAACCGTTCCTTTGCTGTAACCGTTTTCATGTTTAGGTTTCACTCTATTTTCTCCTATATGGATACATGTAGTTGGAACTCTAAATCAAACACGGTTTGTGCTAATTCTTTGAAACGTGGCACAATAATGAAGTTCCAAGTTCTATCGCTATGGTTTGTGTCCTATTGAAGTAGCCCCAAGCAGAGACTGACGAGAATCACTTTCATTGAAAGGGGTTGCCAAGCTTCCAAAAAAACTACGAGTTTCCTGAAATCTCAGCAAACATTTTTTCACCAATCTTGATGATACTTGCAGATCATGATCAGTACACCAACCCCACTTGGCTCACCAAATTTCGATCTTCTAGGTTAAACCGTTCCTTTGTAGCAACCGTTTTCATGTTTAGGTTTCCCTCTATTTTCTCCTATATGTATACATGTAGTTTGAACTCTAAATCAAACACGGTTTGTGCTAGCTCTTTGAAACTTGGCACAATAATGTAGTTCCAAGTCCTATGGCTATGGTTTGTGTCCTATTGAAGTAGCCCCAAGCAGAGACTGACGAGAATCACTTTCATTGAAAGGGGTTGCCAAGCTTCCAAAAAACTACGAGTTTCCTGAAATCTCAGCAAACATTTTTTCACCAATCTTGATGATACTTGCAGATAATGATAAGTACACCAATCCCACTTGGCTCACCAAATTTCGTTCTTCTAGGTTAAACCGTTCCTTTTTACCAACCGTTTTCATGTTTAGGTTTCACTCTGTTTTCTCCTATATGGATACATGTAGTTGGAACTCTAAATCAAACGCGGTTTGTGCTAGCTCTTTGAAACTTGGCACAATAATGTAGTTCCAAGTTCTATGGCTATGGTTTGTGTCCTATTGAAGTAGCCCCAAGCAGAGACTGACGAGAATCACTTTCATTGAAAGGGGTTGCCAAGCTTCCAAAAAACTACGAGTTTCCTGAAATCTCAGCAAACATTTTTTCACCAATCTTGATGATACTTGCAGATAATGGTAAGTACACCAATCCCACTTGGCTCACCAAATTTCGTTCTTCTAGGTTAAACCGTTCCTTTTTACCAACCGTTTTCATGTTTAGGTTTCACTCTGTTTTCTCCTATATGGATACATGTAGTTGGAACTCTAAATCAAACACGGTTTGTGCTAGCTCTTTGAAACTTGGCACAATAATATAGTTCCAAGTTCTATGGCTATGGTTTGTGTCCTATTGAAGTAGCCCCAAGCAGAGACTGACGAGAATCACTTTCATTGAAAGGGGTTGCCAAGCTTCCGTAAAACTACGAGTTTCCTGAAATCTCAGCAAACATTTTTTCACCCAATTTTGATGATACTTGCAGGTAATGATCAGTACACCAATCCCACTTGGCTCACCAAATTTCGTTCTTCTAGGTTAAACCGTTCCTTTGCAGTAACCGTTTTCATGTTTAGGTTTCACTCTGTTTTCTCCTATATGGATACATGTAGTTGGAACTCTAAATCAAACGCTGTTTGTGCTAGCTCTTTGAAACTTGGCACAATAATGTAGTTCCAAGTTCTATCACTATGGTTTGTATCCTATTGAAGTAGCCCCAAGCAGAGACTGACGAGAATCACATTCATTGAAATTGGTTGCCAAGCTTCCAAAAAACTACGAGTTTCCTGAAATCTCAGCAAACATTTTTTCACCCAATCTTGATGATACTTGCAGGTAATGATCAGTACACCAATCCCACTTGGCTCACCAAATTTCGTTCTTCTAGGTTAAACCGTTCCTTTGCAGTAACCGTTTTCATGTTTAGGTTTCACTCTGTTTTCTCCTATATGGATACATGTAGTTGGAAGTCTAAATCAAACACGGTTTGTGCTAATTCTTTGAAACTTGGAACAATAATGTCGTTCCAAGTTCTATGGCTATGGTTTGTGTCCTATTGAAGTAGCCCCAAGCAGAGACTGACGAGAACCACATTCATTGAAAGGGGTTGCCAAGCTTCCAAAAAACTACGAGTTTCCTGAAATCTCAGCAAACATTTTTTCACCCAATCTTGATGATACTTGCAGGTAATGATCAGTACACCAATCCCACTTGGCTCAAAAAATTTCGTTCTTCTAGGTTATACCGTTCCTTTGCAGTAACCGTTTTCATGTTTAGGTTTCACTCTGTTTTCTCCTATGTGGATACATGTAGTTGGAACTCTAAATCAAACACGGTTTGTGCTAGTTCTTTGAAACTTGGCACAATAATGTAGTTCCAAGTTCTATGACTATGGTTTGTGTCCTATTGAAGTAGCCCCAAGCAGAGACTGACGAGAATGACTTTAATTGAAAGGGGTTGCCAAGCTTCCAAAAAACTACGAGTTTCCTGAAATCTCAGCAAACATTTTTTCACCAATCTTGATGATACTTGCAGGTAATGATCAGTAATCCAATCCCACTTGGCTCACCAAATTTCGTTCTTCTAGGTTAAAGCGTTCCTTTGCAGTAACCGTTTTCATGTTTAGGTTTCATTCTGTTTTCTCCTATATGGATACATGTAGTTGGAACTCTAAATCAAACGCGGTTTGTGCTAGCTCTTTGAAACTTGGCACAATAATGTAGTTCCAAGTTCTATCGCTATGGTTTGTGTCCTATTGAAGTAGCCCCAAGCAGAGACTGACAAGAATCACTTTCATTGAAAGGGGTTGCCAAGTTTCCAAAAAAAAATACGAGTTTCCTGAAATCTCACCAAACATTTTTTCACCAATCTTGATGATACTTGCAGGTCATGATCAGTACACCAATCCCACTCGGCTCACCAAATTTCGTTCTTCTAGGTTAAACCGTTCCTTTGCAGTAACCGTTTTCATGTTTAGGTTTCACTCTGTTTTCTCCTATATGGATACATGTATTTGGAACTCTAAATCAAACACGGTTTGTGCTAATTCTTTGAAACTTGGCACAATAATGTAGTTCCAAGTTCTATCGCTATGGTTTGTGTCCTATTTAAATAGCCCGAAGCAGAGACAGATGAGGATCACTTTCACTGAAAGGGGTTGCCAAGCTTCCAAAAAACTACGAGTTTCCTGAAATCTCAGCAAACATTTTTTCACCCAATCTTGATGATACTTGCAGGTAATGATCAGTACACCAATCGCACTTGGCTCACCAAATTTCGTTCTTCTAGGTTAAACCGTTCCTTTGCAGTAACCGTTTTCATGTTTAGGTTTCACTCTGTTTTCTCCTATATGGATACATGTAGTTGGAACTCTAAATCAAACACGGTTTGTGCTAGCTCTTTGAAACTTGGCACAATAATGTAGTTCCAAGTTCTATGGCTATGGATTGTGTCCTATTGAAGTAGCCCCAAGCAGAGACTGAGGAGAATCACTTTCATTGAAAGGGGTTGCCAAGCTTCCAAAAAAACTACGAGTTTCCTGAAATCTCACCAAACATTTTTTCACCAATCTTGATGATACTTGCAGGTAATGATCAGTAATCCAATCACACTTGGCTCACCAAATTTCGTTCTTCTAGGTTAAACCGTTCCTTTGCAGGAACCGTTTTCATGTTTAGGTTTCACTCTGTTTTCTCCTATAAGGATACATGTAGTTGGAACTCTAAATCAAACACGGTTTGTGCTAATTCTTTGAAACTTGGCACAATAATGTAGTTCCAAGTTCTATCGCTATGGTTTGTGTCCTATTGAAGTAGCCAGAAGCAGAGACTGACGAGAATCACTTTCATTGAAAGGGGTTGCCAAGCTTCCGTAAAACTACGAGTTTCCTGAAATCTCAGCAAACATTTTTTCACCCAATCTTGATGATACTTGCAGGTAATGATCAGTACACCAATCCCACTTGGCTCACCAAATTTCGTTCTTCTAGGTTAAACCGTTCCTTTGCTGTAACCGTTTTCATGTTTAGGTTTCACTCTGTTTTCTCCTATATGGATACATGTAGTTGGAACTCTAAATCAAACACGGTTTGTGCTAATTCTTTGAAACTTGGCACAATAATGTAGTTCCAATTCTATTGCTGTGGTTTGTGTCCTATTGAAGTAGCCCGAAGCAGAGACTGACGAGAATCACTTTCATTGAAAGGGGTTGCCAAGCTTCCGTAAAACTACGAGTTTCCTGAAATCTCAGCAAACATTTTTTCACCCAATCTTGATGATACTTGCAGGTAATGATCAGTACACCAATCCCACTTGGCTCACCAAATTTCGTTCTTCTAGGTTAAACCGTTCCTTTGCTGTAACCCTTTTCATGTTTAGGTTTCCCTCTATTTTCTCCTATATGGATACATGTAGTTTGAACTCTAAATCAAACACGGTTTGTGCTAGCTCTTTGAAACTTGGCACAATAATGTAGTTCCAAGTCCTATGGCTATGGTTTGTGTCCTATTGAAGTAGCCCCAAGCAGAGACTGACGAGAATCACTTTCATTGAAAGGGGTTGCCAAGCTTCCAAAAAACTACGAGTTTCCTGAAATCTCAGCAAACATTTTTTCACCATTCTTGATGATACTTGCAGATAATGGTAAGTACACCAATCCCACTTGGCTCACCAAATTTCGTTCTTCTAGGTTAAACCGTTCCTTTGCAGTAACCGTTTTCATGTTTAGGTTTCACTCTGTTTTCTCCTATATGGATACATGTAGTTGGAACTCTAAATCAAACGCTGTTTGTGCTAGCTCTTTGAAACTTGCCACAATAATGTAGTTCCAAGTTCTATCGCTATGGTTTGTATCCTATTGAAGTAGCCCCAAGCAGAGACTGACGAGAATCACATTCATTGAAATTGGTTGCCAAGCTTCCAAAAAACTACGAGTTTCCTGAAATCTCAGCAAACATTTTTTCACCCAATCTTGATGATACTTGCAGGTAATGATCAGTACACCAATCCCACTTGGCTCACCAAATTTCGTTCTTCTAGGTTAAACCGTTCCTTTGCAGTAACCGTTTTCATGTTTAGGTTTCACTCTGTTTTCTCCTATATGGATACATGTAGTTGGAACTCTAAATCAAACACGGTTTGTGCTAGCTCTTTGAAACTTGGCTCAATAATGTAGTTCCAAGTTCTATCGCTATGGTTTGTGTCCTATTGAAGTAGCCCCAAGCAGAGACTGACGAGAATCACTTTCATTGAAAGGGGTTGCCAAGCTTCCGTAAAACTACGAGTTTTCTGAAATCTCACCAAACATTTTTTCACCCAATCTTGATGATACTTGCAGGTAATGATCAGTAGTCCAATCCCACTTGGCTCACCAAATTTCGTTCTTCTAGGTTAAACCGTTCCTTTGCAGTAACCTTTTTCATGTTTAGGTTTCACTCTGTTTTCTCCTATATGGATACATGTAGTTGGAACTCTAAATCAAACACGGTTTGTGCTAGCTCTTTGAAACTTGGCACAATAATGTAGTTCCAAGTTCTATGGCTATGGTTTATGTCCTATTGAAGTAGCACCAAGCAGAGACTGACGAGAATCACTTTCATTGAAAGGGGGTGCCAAGCTTCCAAAAAACTACGAGTTTCCTGAAATCTCAGCAAACATTTTTTCACCAATCTTGATGATACTTGCAGGTAATGATCAGTAATCCAATCCCAGTTGGCTCACCAAATTTTGTTCTTCTAGGTTAAACCGTTCCTTTGCAGTAACCGTTTTCATGTTTAGGTTTCACTCTGTTTTCTCCTATATGGATACATGTAGTTGGAACTCTAAATCAAACGTGGTTTGTGCTAGCTCTTTGAAACTTGGCACAATAATGTCGTTCCAAGTTCTATCGCTATGGTTTGTGTCCTATTGAAGTAGCCCCAAGCAGAGACTGACGAGAATCACTTTCATTGAAAGGGGTTGCCAAGCTTCCAAAAAACTACGAGTTTCCTGAAATCTCAGCAAACATTTTTTGACCAATCTTGATGATACTTGCAGGTAATGATCAGTAATCCAATCCCACTTGGCTCACCAAATTTCGTTCTTCTAGGTTAAACCGTTCCTTTGCAGTAACCGTTTTCATGTTTAGGTTTCACTCTGTTTTCTCCTATATGGATACATGTAGTTGGAACTCTAAATCAAAGACGGTTTGTGCTAGCTCTTTGAAACATGGCACAATAATGTAGTTCCAAGTTCTATCGCTATGGTTTGTGTCCTATTGAAGTAGCCCCAAGCAGAGACTGACGATAATCACTTTCATTGAAAGGGGTTGCCAAGCTTCCGTGAAACTACGAGTTTCCTGAAATCTCACCAAACATTTTTTCAACCAATCTTGATGATACTTGCAGGTAATGATCAGTACACCAATCCCACTTGGCTCACCAAATTTCGTTCTTCTAGGTTAAACCGTTCCTTTCCAGTAACCGTTTTCATGTTTTGGTTTCACTCTGTTTTCTCCTATATGGATACATGTAGTTGGAACTCTAAATCAAACACGGTTTGTGCTAGCTCTTTGAAACTTGGCACAATAATGTAGTTCCAAGTTCTATGGCTATGGTTTGTGTCCTATTGAAGTAGCCCCAAGCAGAGACTGACGAGAATCACTTTCATTGAAAGGGTTTGCCAAGCTTCCAAAAAACTACGAGTTTCCTGAAATCTCAGCAAACATTTTTTGACCAATCTTGATGATACTTGCAGGTAATGATCAGTAATCCAGTCCCACTTGGCTCACCAAATTTCGTTCTTCTAGGTTAAACCGTTCCTTTGCAGTAACCGTTTTCATGTTTAGGTTTCACTCTGTTTTCTCCTACATGGATACATATAGTTGGAACTCTAAATCAAACACGGTTTGTGCTAGCTCTTTGAAACTTGGCACAATAATGTAGTTCCAAGTTCTATGGCTATGGTTTGTGTCCAGTGGAAGTAGCCCCAAGCAGAGACTGACGAGAATCACTTTCATTGAAAGGGGTTGCCAAGCTTCCGTAAAACTACGAGTTTCCTGAAATCTCAGCAAACATTTTTTCACCCAATCTTGATGATACTTGCAGGTAATGATCAGTACACCAATCCCACTTGGCTCACCAAATTTCGTTCTTCTAGGTTAAACCGTTCCTTTGCAGTAACCGTTTTCATGTTTAGGTTTCACTCTGTTTTCTCCTATATGGATACATGTAGTTGGAACTCTAAATCAAACGCGGTTTGTGCTAGCTCTTTGAAACTTGGCACAATAATGTAGTTCCAAGTTCTATCGCTATGGTTTGTATCCTATTGAAGTAGCCCCAAGCAGAGACTGACGAGAATCACATTCATTGAAATTGGTTGCCAAGCTTCCAAAAAACTACGAGTTTCCTGAAATCTCAGCAAACATTTATTCACCCAATCTTGATGATACTTGCAGGTAATGATCAGTACACCAATCCCACTTGGCTCACCAAATTTCGTTCTTCTAGGTTAAACCGTTCCTTTGCAGTAACCGTTTTCATGTTTAGGTTTCACTCTGTTTTCTCCTATATGGATACATGTAGTTGGAACTCTAAAGCAAACACGGTTTGTGCTAATTCTATGAAACTTGGCACAATAATGTATTTCCAAGTTCTATCGCTATGGTTTGTGTCCTATTGAAGTAGCCCCAAGCAGAGACTGACGAGAATCACTTTCATTGAAAGGGGTTGCCAAGCTTCCGTAAAACAACGAGTTTCCTGAAATCTCAGCAAACATTTTTTCACCCAATCTTGATGATACTTGCAGGTAATCATCAGTACACCAATCCCACTTGGCTCACCAAATTTCGTTCTTCTAGGTTAAACCGTTCCCTTTGCAGTAACCGTTTTCATGTTTTAGGTTTCACTCTGTTTTCTCCTATATGGATACATGTAGTTGGAACTCTAAATCAAACACGGTTTGTGCTAATTCTTGAAACTTGGCACAATAATGTAGTTCCAAGTTCTATCGCTATGGTTTGTGTCCTATTGAAGTAGCCCCGAAGCAGAGACTGACGAGAATCACTTTCATTGAAAGGGGGTTGCCAAGCTTCCGTAAAACTACGAGTTTCCTGAAACCTCAGCAAACATTTTTTGACCAATCTTGATGATACTTGCAGGTCATGATCAGTACACCAATCCCACTTGGCTCACCAAATTTCATTCTTCTAGGTTAAACCGTTCCTTTGCAGTAACCGTTTTCATGTTTAGGTTTTACGCTATTTTCTCCTATATGGATACATGTAGTTGGAACTCTAAATCAAACACGGTTTGTGCTAGCTCTTTGAAACTTGGCACAATAATGTAGTTCCTAGTTCTATCGCTACGGTTTGTGTCCTATTGAGGTAGCCCCAAGCAGAGACTGACGAGAATCAAATTCATTGAAATTGGTTGCCAAGCTTCCAACAAACTACGAGTTTCCTGAAATATCAGCAAACATTTTTTCACCCAATCTTGATGATTTTTACAGGTCATGAACAGTACACCAATCCCACTTGGCTCACCAAATTTCGTTCTTCTAGGTTAAACCGTTCCTTTGCAGTAACCGTTTTCATGTTTAGGTTTCACTCTATTTTCTCCTATATGGATACATGTAGTTGGAACTCTAAATCAAACACGGTTTGTGCTAATTCTTTGAAACTTTGCACAATAATGTAGTTCCAAATTCTATCGCTATGGTTTGTGTCCTATTGAAGTAGCCCCAAGCAGAGACTGACGAGAATCACTTTCATTGAAAGGGGTTGCCAAGCTTCCGTAAAACTACGAGTTTCCTGAAATCTCAGCAAACATTTTTTCACCCAATCTTGATGATACTTGCAGGTAATGATCAGTACACCAATCCCACTTGGCTCACCAAATTTCGTTCTTCTAGGTTAAACCGTTCCTTTGCAGTAACCGTTTTCATGTTTAGGTTTCACTCTATTTTCTCCTATATGGATACATGTAGTTGGAACTCTAAATCAAACACGGTTTGTGCTAGCTCTTTGAAACTTGGCACAATAATGTGGTTCCTAGTTCTATTGCTATGGTTTGTGTCCTATTGAAGTAGCCCCAAGCAGAGACTGACGAGAATCAAATTCATTGAAATTGGTTGCCAAGCTTCCAAAAACTACGAGTTTCCTGAAATATCAGCAAACATTTTTTCACCCAATCTTGATGATACTTGCAGGTCATGATCAGTACACCAATCCCACTTGGCTCACAAAATTTCGTTCTTCTAGGTTAAACCGTTCCTTTGCAGTAACTGTTTTCATGTTTACGTTTCACTCTGTTTTCTCCTATATGGATACATGTAGTTGGAACTCTAAATCAAACACGGTTTGTGCTAGCTCTTTGAAACTTGGCACAATAATGTAGTTCCAAGTTCTATCGCTATGGTTTGTGTCCTATTGAAGTAGTCCCAAGCAGAGACTGACGATAATCACATTCATTGAAAGGGGTTGCCAAGCTTCCAAAAATCTACGAGTTTCCTGAAATCTCAGCAAACATTTTTTCACTAATCTTGATGATACTTGCAGGTAATGATCAGTAATCCAATCCCACTTGGCTCACCAAATTTCGTTCTTCTAGGTTAAACCGTTCCTTTGCAGTAACCGTTTTCATGTTTAGGTTTCACTCTGTTTTCTCCTATATGGATACATGTAGTTGGAACTCTAAATCAAACGTGGTTTGTGCTAGCTCTTTGAAACTTGGCACAATAATGTCGTTCCAAGTTCTATCGCTATGGTTTGTGTCCTATTGAAGTAGCCCCAAGCAGAGACTGACGAGAATCACTTTCATTGAAAGGGGTTGCCAAGCTTCCAAAAAACTACGTGTTTCCTGAAATCTCAGCAAACATTTTTTGACCAATCTTGATGATACTTGCAGGTAATGATCAGTAATCCAATCCCACTTGGCTCACCAAATTCGTTCTTCTAGGTTAAACCGTTCCTTTGCAGTAACCGTTTTCATGTTTAGGTTTCACTCTGTTTTCTCCTATATGGATACATGTAGTTGGAACTCTAAATCAAAGACGGTTTGTGCTAGCTCTTTGAAACATGGCACAATAATGTAGTTCCAAGTTCTATCGCTATGGTTTGTGTCCTATTGAAGTAGCCCCAAGCAGAGACTGACGATAATCACTTTCATTGAAAGGGGTTGCCAAGCTTCCGTGAAACTACGAGTTTCCTGAAATCTCACCAAACATTTTTTCAACCAATCTTGATGATACTTGCAGGTAATGATCAGTACACCAATCTCACTTGGCTCACCAAATTTCGTTCTTCTAGGTTAAACCGTTCCTTTCCAGTAACCGTTTTCATGTTTTGGTTTCACTCTGTTTTCTCCTATATGGATACATGTAGTTGGAACTCTAAATCAAACACGGTTTGTGCTAGCTCTTTGAAACTTGGCACAATAATGTAGTTCCAAGTTCTAATGCTATGGTTTGTGTCCTATTGAAGTAGCCCCAAGCAGAGACTGACGAGAATCACTTTCATTGAAAGGGTTTGCCAAGCTTCCAAAAAACTACGAGTTTCCTGAAATCTCAGCAAACATTTTTTGACCAATCTTGATGATACTTGCAGGTAATGATCAGTAATCCAGTCCCACTTGGCTCACCAAATTTCGTTCTTCTAGGTTAAACCGTTCCTTTGCAGTAACCGTTTTCATGTTTAGGTTTCACTCTGTTTTCTCCTACATGGATACATGTAGTTGGAACTCTAAATCAAACACGGTTTGTGCTAGCTCTTTGAAACTTGGCACAATAATGTAGTTCCAAGTTCTATGGCTATGGTTTGTGTCCTATTGAAGTAGCCCCAAGCAGAGACTGACGAGAATCACTTTCATTGAAAGGGGTTGCCAAGCTTCCGTAAAACTACGAGTTTCCTGAAATCTCAGCAAACATTTTTTCACCCAATCTTGATGATACTTACAGGTAATGATCAGTACACCAATCCCACTTGGCTCACCAAATTTCGTTCTTCTAGGTTAAACCGTTCCTTTGCAGTAACCGTTTTCATGTTTAGGTTTCACTCTGTTTTCTCCTATATGGATACATGTAGTTGGAACTCTAAATCAAACGCGGTTTGTGCTAGCTCTTTGAAACTTGGCACAATAATGTAGTTCCAAGTTCTATCGCTATGGTTTGTATCCTATTGAAGTAGCCCCAAGCAGAGACTGACGAGAATCACTTTCATTGAAAGTGGTTGCCAAGCTTCCAAAAAACTACGAGTTTCCTGAAATCTCAGCAAACATTTATTCACCCAATCTTGATGATACTTGCAGGTAATGATCAGTACACCAATCCCACTTGGCTCACCAAATTTCGTTCTTCTAGGTTAAACCGTTCCTTTGCAGTAACCGTTTTCATGTTTAGGTTTCACTCTGTTTTCTCCTATATGGATACATGTAGTTGGAACTCTAAAGCAAACACGGTTTGTGCTAATTCTATGAAACTTGGCACAATAATGTATTTCCAAGTTCTATCGCTATGGTTTGTGTCCTATTGAAGTAGCCCCAAGCAGAGACTGACGAGAATCACTTTCATTGAAAGGGGTTGCCAAGCTTCCGTAAAACAACGAGTTTCCTGAAATCTCAGCAAACATTTTTTCACCCAATCTTGATGATACTTGCAGGTAATCATCAGTACACCAATCCCACTTGGCTCACCAAATTTCGTTCTTCTAGGTTAAACCGTTCCTTTGCAGTAACCGTTTTCATGTTTAGGTTTCACTCTGTTTTCTCCTATATGGATACATGTAGTTGGAACTCTAAATCAAACACGGTTTGTGCTAATTCTTTGAAACTTGGCACAATAATGTAGTTCCAAGTTCTATCGCTATGGTTTGTGTCCTATTGAAGTAGCCCGAAGCAGAGACTGACGAGAATCACTTTCATTGAAAGGGGTTGCCAAGCTTCCGTAAAACTACGAGTTTCCTGAAACCTCAGCAAACATTTTTTGACCAATCTTGATGATACTTGCAGGTCATGATCAGTACACCAATCCCACTTGGCTCACCAAATTTCATTCTTCTAGGTTAAACCGTTCCTTTGCAGTAACCGTTTTCATGTTTAGGTTTCACGCTATTTTCTCCTATATGGATACATGTAGTTGGAACTCTAAATCAAACACGGTTTGTGCTAGCTCTTTGAAACTTGGCACAATAATGTAGTTCCTAGTTCTATCGCTACGGTTTGTGTCCTATTGAAGTAGCCCCAAGCAGAGACTGACGAGAATCAAATTCATTGAAATTGGTTGCCAAGCTTCCAACAAACTACGAGTTTCCTGAAATATCAGCAAACATTTTTTCACCCAATCTTGATGATTTTTACAGGTCATGAACAGTACACCAATCCCACTTGGCTCACCAAATTTCGTTCTTCTAGGTTAAACCGTTCCTTTGCAGTAACCGTTTTCATGTTTAGGTTTCACTCTATTTTCTCCTATATGGATACATGTAGTTGGAACTCTAAATCAAACACGGTTTGTGCTAATTCTTTGAAACTTTGCACAATAATGTAGTTCCAAATTCTATCGCTATGGTTTGTGTCCTATTGAAGTAGCCCCAAGCAGAGACTGACGAGAATCACTTTCATTGAAAGGGGTTGCCAAGCTTCCGTAAAACTACGAGTTTCCTGAAATCTCAGCAAACATTTTTTCAACCAATCTTGATGATACTTGCAGGTAATGATCAGTACACCAATCCCACTTGGCTCACCAAATTTCGTTCTTCTAGGTTAAACCGTTCCTTTGCAGTAACCGTTTTCATGTTTAGGTTTCACTCTATTTTCTCCTATATGGATACATGTAGTTGGAACTCTAAATCAAACACGGTTTGTGCTAGCTCTTTGAAACTTGGCACAATAATGTGGTTCCTAGTTCTATCGCTATGGTTTGTGTCCTATTGAAGTAGCCCCAAGCAGAGACTGACGAGAATCAAATTCATTGAAATTGGTTGCCAAGCTTCCAAAAAACTACGAGTTTCCTGAAATATCAGCAAACATTTTTTCACCCAATCTTGATGATACTTGCAGGTCATGATCAGTACACCAATCCCACTTGGCTCACAAAATTTCGTTCTTCTAGGTTAAACCGTTCCTTTGCAGTAACTGTTTTCATGTTTACGTTTCACTCTGTTTTCTCCTATATGGATACATGTAGTTGGAACTCTAAATCAAACACGGTTTGTGCTAGCTCTTTGAAACTTGGCACAATAATGTAGTTCCAAGTTCTATCGCTATGGTTTGTGTCCTATTGAAGTAGCCCCAAGCAGAGACTGACGATAATCACATTCATTGAAAGGGGTTGCCAAGCTTCCAAAAAACTACGAGTTTCCTGAAATCTCAGCAAACATTTTTTCACCCAATCTTGATGATACTTGCAGGTAATGATCAGTACACAATCCCACTTGGCTCACCAAATTTCGTTCTTCTAGGTTTAACCGTTCCTTTGCAGTAACCGTTTTCATGTTTAGGTTTCACTCTGTTTTCTCCTATATGGATACATGTAGTTGGAACTCTAAATCAAACACGGTTTGTGCTAGCTCTTTGAAACTTGGCACAATAATATAGTTCCAAGTTCTATGGGTATGGTTTGTGTGCTATTGAAGTAGCCCCAAGCAGAGACTGACGAGAATCACTTACATTGAAAGGGGTTGCCAAGCTTCCAAAAATCTACGAGTTTCCTGAAATCTCAGCAAACATTTTTTCACTAATCTTGATGATACTTGCAGGTAATGATCAGTAATCCAATCCCACTTGGCTCACCAAATTTCGTTCTTCTAGGTTAAACCGTTCCTTTGCAGTAACCGTTTTCATGTTTAGGTTTCACTCTGTTTTCTCCTATATGGATACATGTAGTTGGAACTCTAAATCAAACACGGTTTGTGCTAATTCTTTGAAACTTGGCACAATAATGTAGTTCCAAGTTCTATCGCTATGGTTTGTGTCCTATTGAAGTAGCCCGAAGCAGAGACTGACGAGAATCACTTTCATTGAAAGGGGTTGCCAAGCTTCCGTAAAACTACGAGTTTCCTGAAACCTCAGCAAACATTTTTTCAACCAATCTTGATGATACTTGCAGGTAATGATCAGTACACCAATCCCACTTGGCTCACCATATTTCATTCTTCTAGGTTAAACCGTACCTTTGCAGTAACCGTTTTCATGTTTAGGTTTCACGCTATTTTCTCCTTTATGGATACATGTAGTTGGAACTCTAAATCAACCACGGTTTGTGCTAGCTCTTTGAAACTTGGCACAATATGTAGTTCCTAGTTCTATCGCTACGGTTTGTGTCCTATTGAAGTAGCCCCAAGCAGAGACTGACGAGAATCACTTTCATTGAAAGGGGTTGCCAAGCTTCCGTAAAACCACGAGTTTCCTGAAATCTCAGCAAACATTTTTTCACCCAATCTTGATGATACTTGCAGGTAATGATCAGTACACCAATCCCACTTGGCTCTCCAAATTTCGTTCTTCTAGGTTAAACCGTTCCTTTGCAGTAACCGTTTTCATGTTTAGGTTTCACTCTATTTTCTCCTATATGGATACATGTAGTTGGAACTCTAAATCAAACACGGTTTGTGCTAGCTCTTTGAAACTTGGCACAATAATGTAGTTCCTAGTTCGATCGCTATGGTTTGTGTTCTATTGAAGTAGCCCCAAGCAGAGACTGACGAGAATCAAATTCATTGAAATTGGTTGCCAAGCTTCCAAAAAACTACGAGTTTCCTGAAATATCAGCAAACATTTTTTTCACCCAATCTTGATGATACTTGCAGGTAATGATCAGTACACCAATCCCACTTGGCTCACCAAATTTCGTTCTTCTAGGTTAAACCGTTCCTTTGCAGTAACCGTTTTCATGTTTAGGTTTCACTCTGTTTTCTCCTATATGGATACATGTAGTTGGAACTCTAAATCAAACACGGTTTGTGCTAGCTCTTTGAAACTTGGCACAATAATGTAGTTCCAAGTTCTATGGCTATGGTTTGTGTCCTATTGATGTAGCCCCAAGCAGATACTGACGAGAATCACTTTCATTGAAAGGGGTTGCCAAGCTTCCAAAAAAACTACGAGTTTCCTGAAATCTCACCAAACATTTTTTCACCAATCTTGATAATACTTGCAGGTAATGATCAGTAATCAATCACACTTGGCTCACCAAATTTCGTTCTTCTAGGTTAAACCGTTCCTTTGTAGGAACCGTTTTCATGTTTAGGTTTCACTGTTTTCTCCTATATGGATACATGTAGTTGGAACTCTAAATCAAACACGGTTTGTGCTAATTCTTTGAAACTTGGCACAATAATGTAGTTCCAAGTTCTATGGCTATGATTTGTGTCCTATTGAAGTAGCCCCAAGCAGAGACTGACTAGAATCACTTTCATTGAAAGGGGTTGCCAAGCTTCCAAAAACTACGAGTTTCCTGAAATCTCAGCAAACATTTTTTCAGCAATCTTGATGATACTTGCAGGTAATGATCAGTAATCCAATCCCACTTGGCTCACCAAATTTCGTTCTTCTAGGTTAAACCGTTCCTTTGCAGTAACCGTTCTCATGTTTAGGTTTCACTCTGTTTTCTCCTATATGGATACATGTAGTTGGAACTCTAAATCAAACACGGTTTGTGCTAATTCTTTGAAACTTGGCACAATAATGTAGTTCCAAGTTCTATCGCTATGGTTTGTGTCCTATTGAAGTAGCCCGAAGCAGAGACTGACAAGAATCACTTTCATTGAAAGGGTTGCCAAGCTTCCGTAAAACTACGAGTTTCCTGAAATCTCAGCAAACATTTTTTCACCCAATCTTGATGATACTTGCAGGTCATGATCAGTACACCAATCCCACTTGGCTCACCAAATTTCGTTCTTCTAGGTTAAACCGTTCCTTTGCAGTAACCGTTTTCATGTTTAGGTTTCACTCAATTTTCTCCTATATGGATACATGTAGTTGGAACTCTAAATCAAAGACGGTTTGTGCTAGCTCTTTGAAACTTGGCACAATAATGTTGTTCCAAGTTCTATCGCTATGGTTTGTGTCCTATTGAAGTAGCCCCAAGCAGAGACTGACGAGAATCACTTTCATTGAAAGTGGTTGCCAAGCTTCCAAAAAACTACGAGTTTCCTAAAATCTCACCAAACATTTTTTCACCCAATCTTGATGATACTTGCAGGTAATGATCAGTACACCAATCCCACTTGGCTCACAAAATTTCGTTCTTCTAGGTTAAACCGTTCCTTTGCAGTCACCGTTTTCATGTTTAGGTTTCACTCTGTTTTCTCCTATATGGATACATGTAGTTGGAACTCTAAATCAAACACGGTTTGTGCTAGCTCTTTGAAACTTGGCACAATAATATAGTTCCAAGTTCTATGGCTATGGTTTGTGTCCTATTGAAGTAGCCCCAAGCAGAGACTGACGAGAATCACTTTCATTGAAAGGGGTTGCCAAGCTTCCAAAAAACTACGAGTTTCCTGAAATCTCAGCAAACATTTTTTCAGCAAACTTGATGATACTTGCAGGTAATGATCAGTAATCCAATCCCACTAGGCTCACCAAATTTCGTTCTTCTAGGTTAAACCGTTCCTTTGCAGTAACCGTTTTCATGTTTAGGTTTCACTCTGTTTTCTCCTATATGGATACATGTAGTTGGAACTCTAAATCAAACACGGTTTGTGCTAATTCTTTGAATCTTGGCACAATAATGCAGTTCCAAGTTCTATCGCTATGGTTTGTGTCCTATTGAAGTAGCCCGAAGCAGAGACTGACGAGAATCACTTTCATTGAAAGGGGTTGCCAAGCTTCCGTAAAACTACGAGTTTCCTGAAATATCAGCAAACATTTTTTCACCCAATCTTGATGATACTTGCAGGTAATGATCAGTACACCAATCCCACTTGGCTCACCAAATTTCGTTCTTCTAGGTTAAATCGTTCCTTTGCAGTAACCGTTTTCATGTTTAGGTTTCACTCTATTTTCTCCTATATGGATACATGTAGTTGAACTCTAATTCAAACACGGTTTGTGCTAGCTCTTTGAAACTTGGCACAATAATGTAGTTCCTAGTTCTATCGCTATGGTTTGTGTCCTATTGAAGTAGCCCCAAGCAGAGACTGACGAGAATCAAATTCATTGAAATTGGTTGCCAAGCTTCCGTAAAACTACGAGTTTCCTGAAATCTCAGCAAACATTTTTTCACCCAATCTTGATGATACTTGCAGGTCATGATCAGTACACCAATCCCACTTGGCTCACCAAATTTCGTTCTTCTAGGTTAAACCGTTCCTTTGCAGTAACCGTTTTCATGTTTAGGTTTCACTCAATTTTCTCCTATATGGATACATGTAGTTGGAACTCTTAATCAAAGACGGTTTGTGCTAGCTCTTTGAAACTTGACAGAATAATGTTGTTCCAACTTCTATCGCTATGGTTTGTGTCCTATTGAAGTAGCCCCAAGCAGAGACTGACGAGAATCACTTTCATTGAAAGTGGTTGCCAAGCTTCCAAAAAACTACGAGTTTCCGGAATTCTCAGCAAACATTTTTTCACCCAATCTTGATGATACTTGCAGGTAATGATCAGTACACCAATCCCACTTGGCTCACAAAATTTCGTTCTTCTAGGTTAAACCGTTCCTTTGCAGTAACCGTTTTCATGTTTAGGTTTCACTCTGTTTTCTCCTATATGGATACATGTAGTTGGAACTCTAAATCAAACACGGTTTGTGCTAATTCTTTGAAACTTGGCACAATAATGTAGTTCCAAGTTCTATCGCTATGGTTTGTGTCCTATTGAAGTAGCCCGAAGCAGAGACTGACAAGAATCACTTTCATGAAAGGGGTTGCCAAGCTTCCGTAAAACTACGAGTTTCCTGAAATCTCAGCAAACATTTTTTCACCCAATCTTGATGATACTTGCAGGTCATGATCAGTACACCAATCCCACTTGGCTCACCAAATTTCGTTCTTCTAGGTTAAACCGTTCCTTTGCAGTAACCGTTTTCATGTTTAGGTTTCACTCAATTTTCTCCTATATGGATACATGTAGTTGGAACTCTAAATCAAAGACGGTTTGTGCTAGCTCTTTGAAACTTGGCAGAATAATGTTGTTCCAACTTCTATCGCTATGGTTTGTGTCCTATTGAAGTAGCCCCAAGCAGAGACTGACGAGAATCACTTTCATTGAAAGTGGTTGCCAAGCTTCCAAAAAACTACGAGTTTCCTGAAATCTCAGCAAACATTTTTTCACCCAATCTTGATGATACTTGCAGGTAATGATCAGTACACCAATCCCACTTGGCTCACAAAATTTCGTTCTTCTAGGTTAAACCGTTCCTTTGCAGTCACCGTTTTCATGTTTAGGTTTCACTCTGTTTTCTCCTATATGGATACATGTAGTTGGAACTCTAAATCAAACACGGTTTGTGCTAGCTCTTTGAAACTTGGCACAATAATATAGTTCCAAGTTCTATGGCTATGGTTTGTGTCCTATTGAAGTAGCCCCAAGCAGAGATTGACGAGAATCACTTTCATTGAAAGGGGTTGCCAAGCTTCCAAAAAACTACGAGTTTCCTGAAATCTCAGCAAACATTTTTTCAGCAAACTTGATGATACTTGCAGGTAATGATCAGTAATCCAATCCCACTTGGTTCACCAAATTTCGTTCTTCTAGGTTAAACCGTTCCTTTGCAGTAACCGTTTTCATGTTTAGGTTTCACTCTGTTTTCTCCTATATGGATACATGTAGTTGGAACTCTAAATCAAACACGGTTTGTGCTAATTCTTTGAAACTTGGCACAATAATGTAGTTCCAAGTTCTATCGCTATGGTTTGTGTCCTATTGAAGTAGCCCGAAGCAGAGACTGACGAGAATCACTTTCATTGAAAGGGGTTGCCAAGCTTCCGTAAAACTACGAGTTTCCTGAAATATCAGCAAACATTTTTTCACCCAATCTTGATGATACTTGCAGGTAATGATCAGTACACCAATCCCACTTGGCTCACCAAATTTCGTTCTTCTTGGTTAAACCGTTCCTTTGCAGTAACCGTTTTCATGTTTAGGTTTCACTCTATTTTCTCCTATATGGATACATGTAGTTGGAACTCTAAATCAAAGACGGTTTGTGCTAGCTCTTTGAAACTTGGCAGAATAATGTTGTTCCAAGTTCTATCGCTATGGTTTGTGTCCTATTGAAGTAGCCCCAAGCAGAGACTGACGAGAATCACTTTCATTGAAAGTGGTTGCCAAGCTTCCAAAAAACTACGAGTTTCCTGAAATCTCAGCAAACATTTTTTCACCCAAACTTGATGATACTTGCAGGTAATGATCAGTACACCAATCCCACTTGGCTCACAAAATTTCGTTCTTCTAGGTTAAACCGTTCCTTTGCAGTAACCGTTTTCATGTTTAGGTTTCACTCTGTTTTCTCCTATATGGATACATGTAGTTGGAACTCTAAATCAAAGACGGTTTGTGCTAGCTCTTTGAAACTTGGCACAATAATATAGTTCCAAGTTCTATGGCTATGGTTTGTGTCCTATTGAAGTAGCCCCAAGCAGAGACTGACGAGAATCACTTTCATTGAAAGGGGTTGCCAAGCTTCCAAAAAACTACGAGTTTCCTGAAATCTCAGCAAACATTTTTTGAGCAATCTTGATGATACTTGCAGGTAATGATCAGTAATCCAATCCCACTTGGCTCACCAAATTTCGTTCTTCTAGTTAAACCGTTCCTTTGCAGTAACCGTTTTCATGTTTAGGTTTCACTCTGTTTTCTCCTATATGGATACATGTAGTTGGAACTCTAAATCAAACACGGTTTGTTCTAATTCTTTGAAACTTGGCACAATAATGTAGTTCCAAGTTCAATCGCTATGGTTTGTGTCCTATTGAAGTAGCCCGAAGCAGAGACTGACGAGAATCACTTTCATTGAAATGGGTTGCCAAGCTTCCGTAAAACTACGAGTTTCCGGAAATCTCAGCAAACATTTTTTCACCCAATCTTGATGATACTTGCAGGTAATGATCAGTAATCCAATCCCACTTGGCTCACCAAATTTCGTTCTTCTAGGTTAAACCGTTCCTTTGCAGTAACCGTTTTCATGTTTAGCTTTCACTCTGTTTTCTCCTATATGGATACATGTAGTTGGAACTCTAAATCAAACACGGTTTGTGCTAGCTCTTTGAAACTTGGCACAATAATGTAGTTCCAAGTTCTATCGCTATGGTTTGTGTCCTATTGAAGTAGCCCCAAGCAGAGACTGACGAGAATCACTTTCATTGAAAGGGGTTGCCAAGCTTCCAAAAAAACTACGAGTTTCCTGAAATCTCACCAAACATTTTTTCACCAATCTTGATGATACTTGCAGGTAATGATCAGTACACCAATCCCACTTGGCTCACCAAATTTCGTTCTTCTAGGTTAAACCGTTCCTTTGCAGTAACCGTTTTCATGTTTAGGTTTCACTCTATTTTCTCCTATATGGATACATGTAGTTGGAACTCTAAATCAAACACGGTTTGTGCTAGCTCTTTGAAACTTGGCACAATAATGTAGTTCCAAGTTCTATCGCTATGGTTTGTGTCCTATTGAAGTAGCCCCAAGCAGAGACTGACGATAATCACATTCATTGAAAGGGGTTGCCAAGCTTCCAAAAAAACTACGAGTTTCCTGAAATCTCAGCAAACATTTTTTCACCCAATCTTGATGATACTTGCAGGTAATGATCAGTACACCAATCCCACTTGGCTCACCAAATTTCGTTCTTCTAGGTTAAACCGTTCCTTTGCAGTAACCGTTTTCATGTTTAGGTTTCACTCTGTTTTCTCCTATATGGATACATGTAGTTGGAACTCTAAATCAAAGACGGTTTGTGCTAGCTCTTTGAAACTTGGCACAATAATATAGTTCCAAGTTCTATGGCTATGGTTTGTGTCCTATTGAAGTAGCCCGAAGCAGAGACTGACGAGAATCACTTTCATTGAAAGGGGTTGCCAAGGTTCCAAAAATCTACGAGTTTCCTGAAATCTCAGCAAACATTTTTTCACTAATCTTGATGATACTTGCAGGTAATGATCAGTAATCCAATCCCACTTGGCTCACCAAATTTCGTTCTTCTAGGTTAAACCGTTCCTTTGCAGTAACCGTTTTCATGTTTAGGTTTCACTCTATTTTCTCCTATATGGATACATGTAGTTGGAACTCTAAATCAAACACGGTTTGTGCTAGCTCTTTGAAACTTGGCACAATAATGTAGTTCCTAGTTCTATCGCTATTTTTTGTGTCCTATTGAAGTAGCCCCAAGCAGAGACTGACGAGAATCAAATTCATTGAAATTGGTTGCCAAGCTTCCAAAAAACTACGAGTTTCCTGAAATATCAGCAAACATTTTTTTACCCAATCTTGATGATACTTGCAGGTCATGATCAGTACACCAATCCCACTTGGCTCACCAAATTTCGTTCTTCTAGGTTAAACCGTTCCTTTGCAGTAACCGTTTTCATGTTTAGATTTCACTCTATTTTCTCCTATATGGATACATGTAGTTGGAACTCTAAATCAAACACGGTTTGTGCTAGCTCTTTGAAACTTGGCACAATAATGTAGTTCCAAGTTCTATCGCTATGGTTTGTGTCCTATTGAAGTAGCCCCAAGCAGAGACTGACGATAATCACATTCATTGAAAGGGGTTGCCAAGCTTCCAAAAAACTACGAGTTTCCTGAAATCTCAGCAAACATTTTTTCACCCAATCTTGATGATACTTGCAGGTAATGATCAGTACACCAATCCCACTTGGCTCACCAAATTTCGTTCTTCTAGGTTAAACCGTTCCTTTGCAGTAACCGTTTTCATGTTTAGGTTTCACTCTGTTTTCTCCTATATGGATACATGTAGTTGGAACTCTAAATCAAACACGGTTTGTGCTAGCTCTTTGAAACTTGGCACAATAATGTAGTTCCAAGTTCTATGGCTATGGTTTGTGTCCTATTGAAGTAGCCCCAAGCAGAGACTGACGAGAATCACTTTCATTGAAAGGTTTTGCCAAGCTTCCGAAAAAACTACGAGTTTCCTGAAATCTCACCAAACATTTTTTCACCAATCTTGATGATACTTGCAGGTAATGATCAGTACACCAATCCCACTTGGCTAACCAAATTTCGTTCTTCTAGGTTAAACCGTTCCTTTGCAGTAACCGTTTTCATGTTTAGGTTTCACTCAATTTTCTCCTATATGGATACATGTAGTTGGAACTCTAAATCAAAGACGGTTTGTGCTAGCTCTTTGAAACTTGGCACAATAATGTAGTTCCAAGTTCTATCGCTATGGTTTGTGTCCTATTGAAGTAGCCCCAAGCAGAGACTGATGATAATCACATTCATTGAAAGGGGTTAACAAGCTTCCAAAAAACTACGAGTTTCCTGAAATCTCAGCAAATATTTTTTCACCCAATCTTGATGATACTTGCAGGTAATGATCAGTACACCAATCCCACTTGGCTCACCAAATTTCGTTCTTCTAGGTTAAACCGTTTCTTTGCAGTAACCGTTTTCATGTTTAGGTTTCACTCTGTTTTCTCCTATATGGATACATGTAGTTGGAACTCTAAATCAAACACGGTTTGTGCTAGCTCTTTGAAACTTGGCACAATAATGTAGTTCCAAGTTCTATGGCTATGGTTTGTGTCCTATTGAAGTAGCCCCAAGCAGATACTGACGAGAATCACTTTCATTGAAAGGTTTTGCCAAGCTTCAAAAAAAACTACGAGTTTCCTGAAATCTCACCAAACATTTTTTCACCAATCTTGATGATACTTGCAGGTAATGATCAGTACACCAATCCCACTTGGCTCACCAAATTTCGTTCTTCTAGGTTAAACCGTTCCTTTCCAGTAACCGTTTTCATGTTTAGGTTTCACTCAATTTTCTCCTATATGGATACATGTAGTTGGAACTCTAAATCAAAGACGGTTTGTGCTAGCTCTTTGAAACTTGGCACAATAATGTAGTTCCAAGTTCTATCGCTATGGTTTGTGTCCTATTGAAGTAGCCCCAAGCAGAGACTGACGAGAATCACTTTCATTGACAGTGGTTGCCAAGCTTCCAAAAAACTACGAGTTTCCAGAAATCTCACCAAACATTTTTTCACCCAATCTTGATGATACTTGCAGGTAATGATCAGTACACCAATCCCACTTGGCTCACAAAATTTCGTTCTTCTAGGTTAAACCGTTCCTTTGCAGTAACCGTTTTCATGTTTAGGTTTCACTCTGTTTTCTCCTATATGGATACATGTAGTTGGAACTCTAAATCAAACACGGTTTGTGCTAGCTCTTTGAAACTTGGCACAATAATATAGTTCCAAGTTCTATGGCTATGGTTTGTGTCCTATTGAAGTAGCCCCAAGCAGAGACTGACGAGAATCACTTTCATTGAAAGGGGTTGCCAAGCTTCCAAAAATCTACGAGTTTCCTGAAATCTCAGCAAACATTTTTTCAGCAATCTTGATGATACTTGCAGGTAATGATCAGTAATCCAATCCCACTTGGCTCACCAAATTTCGTTCTTCTAGGTTAAACCGTTCCTTTGCAGTAACCGTTTTCATGTTTTGGTTTCACTCTGTTTTCTCCTTTATGGATACATGTAGTTGGAACTCTAAATCAAACACGGTTTGTGCTAATTCTTTGAAACTTGGCACAATAATGTAGTTCCAAGTTCTATCGCTATGGTTTGTGTCCTATTGAAGTAGCCCCAAGCAGAGACTGACGAGAATCACTTTCATTGAAAGGGGTTGCCAAGCTTCCAAAAATCTACGAGTTTCCTGAAATCTCAGCAAACATTTTTTCAGCAATCTTGATGATACTTGCAGGTAATGATCAGTAATCCAATCCCACTTGGCTCACCAAATTTCGTTCTTCTAGGTTAAACCGTTCCTTTGCAGTAACCGTTTTCATGTTTTGGTTTCACTCTGTTTTCTCCTATATGGATACATGTAGTTGGAACTCTAAATCAAACACGGTTTGTGCTAATTCTTTGAAACTTGGCACAATAATGTAGTTCCAAGTTCTATCGCTATGGTTTGTGTCCTATTGAAGTAGCCCCAAGCAGAGACTGACGAGAATCACTTTCATTGAAAGGGGTTGCCAAGCTTCCAAAAAACTACGAGTTTCCTGAAATCTCAGCAAACATTTTTTCACCCAATCTTGATGATACTTGCAGGTAATGATCAGTACACAAATCCCACTTGGCTCACCAAATTTCGTTCTTCTAGGTTAAACCGTTCCTTTGCAGTAACCGTTTTCATGTTTAGGTTTCACTCTATTTTCTCCTATATGGATACATGTAGTTGGAACTCTAAATCAAACACGGTTTGTGCTAGCTCTTTGAAACTTGGCACAATAATGTAGTTCCAAGTTCTATGGCTATGGTTTGTGTCCTATTGAAGTAGCCCCAAGCAGAGACTGACGAGAATCACTTTCATTGAAAGGGGTTGCCAAGCTTCCAAAAAAACTACGAGTTTCCTGAAATCTCACCAAACATTTTTTCACAAATCTTGATAATACTTGCAGGTAATGATCAGTAATCCAATCACACTTGGCTCACCAAATTTCGTTCTTCTAGGTTAAACCGTTCCTTTGGAGGAACCGTTTTCATGTTTAGGTTTCACTGTTTTCTCCTAT
The DNA here is from genome assembly GCF_045843805.1 of Urocitellus parryii. Classification (NCBI taxonomy): domain Eukaryota; kingdom Metazoa; phylum Chordata; class Mammalia; order Rodentia; family Sciuridae; genus Urocitellus; species Urocitellus parryii. The sequence continues at coordinate 9,205 of NW_027553231.1, read as the reverse complement.
ATGGATACATGTAGTTGGAACTCTAAATCAAACACGGTTTGTGCTAATTCTTTGAAACTTGGCACAATAATGTAGTTCCAAGTTCTATCGCTATGGTTTGTGTCCTATTGAAGTAGCCCGAAGCAGAGACTGACGAGAATCACTTTCATTGAAAGGGGTTGCCAAGCTTCCGTAAAACTACGAGTTTCCTGAAATCTCACCAAACATTTTTTCACCCAATCTTGATGATACTTGCAGGTAATGATCAGTACACCAATCCCACTTGGCTCACCAAATTTCGTTCTTCTAGGTTAAACCGTTCCTTTGCAGTAACCGTTTTCATGTTTAGGTTTCACTCTGTTTTCTCCTATATGGATACATGTAGTTGGAACTCTAAATCAAACACGGTTTGTGCTAGCTCTTTGAAACTTGGCACAATAATGTAGTTCCAAGTTCTATGGCTATGGTTTGTGTCCTATTGAAGTAGCCCCAAGCAGAGACTGACGAGAATCACTTTCATTGAAAGGTTTTGCCAAGCTTCCAAAAAAACTACGAGTTTCCTGAAATCTCACCAAACATTTTTTCACCAATCTTGATGATACTTGCAGGTCATGATCAGTACACCAATCCCACTTGGCTCACCAAATTTCGTTCTTCTAGGTTAAACCGTTCCTTTCCAGTAACCGTTTTCATGTTTAGGTTTCACTCAATTTTCTCCTATATGGATACATGTAGTTGGAACTCTAAATCAAAGACGGTTTGTGCTAGCTCTTTTAAACTTGGCACAATAATGTAGTTCGAAGTTCTATCGCTATGGTTTGTGTCCTATTGAAGTAGCCCCAAGCAGAGACTAACGAGAATCACTTTCATTGAAAGTGGTTGCCAAGCTTCCAAAAAACTACGAGTTTCCTGAAATTTCACCAAACATTTTTTCACCCAATCTTGATGATACTTGCAGGTAATGATCAGTACACCAATCCCACTTGGCTCACAAAATTTCGTTCTTCTAGGTTAAACCGAACCTTTGAAGTAACCGTTTTCATGTTTAGGTTTCACTCTGTTTTCTCCTATATGGATACATGTAGTTGGAACTCTAAATCAAACACGGTTTGTGCTAGCTCTTTGAAACTTGGCACAAAAATATAGTTCCAAGTTCTATGGCTATGGTTTGTGTCCTATTGAAGTAGCCCCAAGCAGAGACTGACGAGAATCACTTTCATTGAAAGGGGTTGCCAAGCTTCCAAAAATCTACGAGTTTCCTGAAATCTCAGCAAACATTTTTTCAGCAATCTTGATGATACTTGCAGGTAATGATCAGTAATCCAATTCCACTTGGCTCACCAAATTTCGTTCTTCTAGGTTAAACCGTTCCTTTGCAGTAACCGTTTTCATGTTTTGGTTTCACTCTGTTTTCTCCTATATGGATACATGTAGTTGGAACTCTAAATCAAACACGGTTTGTGCTAATTCTTTGAAACTTGGCACAATAATGTAGTTCCAAGTTCTATGGCTATGGTTTGTGTCCTATTGAAGTAGCCCCAAGCAGAGACTGACGAGAATCACTTTCATTGAAAGGGGTTGCCAAGCTTCCAAAAAAACTACGAGTTTCCTGAAATCTCACCAAACATTTTTTCACCAATCTTGATAATACTTGCAGGTAATGATCAGTAATCCAATCACACTTGGCTCACCAAATTTCGTTCTTCTAGGTTAAACCGTTCCTTTGCAGGAACCGTTTTCATGTTTAGGTTTCACTGTTTTCTCCTATATGGATACATGTAGTTGGAACTCTAAATCAAACACGGTTTGTGCAAGTTCTTTGAAACTTGGCACAATAATGTAGTTCCAAGTTCTATCGCTATGGTTTGTGTCCTATTGAAGTAGCCCAAAGCAGAGACTGATGAGAATCACTTTCATTGAAAGGTTTTGCCAAGCTTCCAAAAAAACTACGAGTTTCCTGAAATCTCACCAAACATTTTTTCACCAATCTTGATGATACTTGCAGGTAATGATCAGTACACCATTCCCACTTGGCTCACCAAATTTCGTTCTTCTAGGTTAAACCGTTCCTTTGCAGTAACCGTTTTCATGTTTAGGTTCCACTCTATTTTCTCCTATATGGATACATGTAGTTGGAACTCTAAATCAAACACGGTTTGTGCTAGCTCTTTGAAACTTGGCACAATAATGTAGTTCCTAGTTCTATCGCTATGGTTTGTGTCCTATTGAAGTAGCCCCAAGCAGAGACTGACGAGAATCAAATTCATTGAAATTGGTTGCCAAGCTTCCAAAAAACTACGAGTTTCCGGAATTCTCAGCAAACATTTTTTCACCCAATCTTGATGATACTTGCAGGTAATGATCAGTAATCCAATCACACTTGGCTAACCAAATTTCGTTCTTCTAGGTTAAACCGTTCCTTTGCAGTAACCGTTTTCATGTTTAGGTTTCACTCAATTTTCTCCTATATGGATACATGTACTTGGAACTCTAAATCAAAGACGGTTTGTGCTAGCTCTTTGAAATTTGGCACAATAATGTAGTTCCAAGTTCTATCGCTATGGTTTGTGTCCTATTGAAGTAGCCCGAAGCAGAGACTGACGTGAATCACTTTCATTGAAAGGGGTTGCCAAGCTTCCAAAAAACTACGAGTTCCCTGAAATCTCAGCAAACATTTTTTCAGCCAATCTTGATGATACTTGCAGGTAACGATCAGTACACCAATCCCACTTGGCTCACCAAGTTTCGTTCTTCTAGGTTAAACCGTTCCTTTGCAGTAACCGTTTTCATGTTTAGGTTTCACTCTGTTTTCTCCTATATGGATACATGTAGTTGGAACTCTAAATCAAACACGGTTTGTGCTAGTTCTTTGAAACTTGGCACAATAATGTAGTTCCAAGTTCTATCGCTATGGTTTGTGTCCTATTGAAGTAGCCCCAAGCAGAGACTGACGAGAATCACTTTCATTGAAAGGATTTGCCAAGCTTCCAAAAAAACTACGAGTTTCCTGAAATCTCACCAAACATTTTTTCACCAATCTCGATGATACTTGTAGGTAATGATCAGTAATCCAATCACACTTGGCTAACCAAATTTCGTTCTTCTAGGTTAAACCGTTCCTTTCCAGTAACCGTTTTCATGTTTAGGTTTCACTCAATTTTCTCCTATATGGATACATGTAGTTGGAACTCTAAATCAAAGGCGGTTTCTGCTAGCTCTTTGAAACTTGGCACAATAATGTAGTTCCAAGTTCTATCGCTATGGTTTGTGTCCTATTGAAGTAGCCCCAAGCAGAGACTGACGAGAATCACTTTCATTGAAAGTGGTTGCCAAGCTTCCAAAAAACTACGAGTTCCCTGAAATCTCAGCAAACGTTTTTTCACCCAATCTTGATGATCATTGCAGGTAATGATCAGTACACCAATCCCACTTGGCTCACCAAATTTCGTTCTTCTAGGTTAAACCGTTCCTTTGCAGTAACCGTTTTCATGTTTAGGTTTCACTCTGTTTTCTCCTATATGGATACATGTAGTTGGAACTCTAAATCAAACACGGTTTGTGCTAGCTCTTTGAAACTTGGCACAATAATGTAGTTCCAAGTTCTATGGCTATGGTTTGTGTCCTATTGAAGTAGCCCCAAGCAGAGACTGACGAGAATCACTTTCATTGAAAGGGGTTGCCAAGCTTCCAAAAATCTACGAGTTTCCTGAAATCTCAGCAAACATTTTTTCACCAATCTTGATGATACTTGCAGGTAATGATCAGTAATCCAATCCCACTTGGCTCACCAAATTTCGTTCTTCTAGGTTAAACCGTTCCTTTGCAGTAACCGTTTTCATGTTTAGGTTTCACTCTGTTTTCTCCTATATGGATACATGTAGTTGGAACTCTAAATCAAACACGGTTTGTGCTAATTCTTTGAAACTTGGCACAATAATGTAGTTCCAAGTTCTATGGCTATGGTTTGTGTCGTATTGAAGTAGCCCGAAGCAGAGACTGACGAGAATCACTTTCATTGAAAGGGTTGCCAAGCTTCCGAAAAACTACCAGTTTCCTGAAATCTCAGCAAACATTTTTTCACCCAATCTTGATGATACTTGCAGGTAATGATCAGTACCCCAATCCCACTTGGCTCACCAAATTTCGTTCTTCTAGGTTAAACCGTTCCTTTGCAGTAACCGTTTTCATGTTTAGGTTTCACTCTATTTTCTCCTATATGGATACATGTAGTTGGAACTCTAAATCAAACACGGTTTGTGCTAGCTCTTTGAAACTTGGCACAATAATGTAGTTCCTAGTTCTATCGCTATGGTTTGTGTCCTATTGAAGTAGCCCCAAGCAGATACTGACGAGAATTAAATTAATTGAAATTGGTTGTCAAGCTTCCAAAAAACTACGAGTTTCCTGAAATATCAGCAAACATTTGTTCCCCCAATCTTGATGATACTTGCAGTTCATGATCAGTACACCAATCCCACTTGGCTCACCAAATTTCGTTCTTCTAGGTTAAACCGTTCCTTTGCAGTAACCGTTTTCATGTTTAGGTTTCACTCTGTTTTCTCCTATATGGATACATGTAGATGGAACTCTAAATCAAACACGGTGTGTGCTAGCTCTTTGAAACTTGGCACAATAATGTAGTTCCAAGTTCTATCGCTATGGTTTGTGTCCTATTGAAGTAGCCCCAAGCAGAGACTGACGATAATCACATTCATTGAAAGGGGTTGCCAAGCTTCCAAAAATCTACGAGTTTCCTGAAATCTCAGCAAAAATTTTTTCACCCAATCTTGATGATACTTGCAGGTAATGATCAGTACACCAATCCCACTTGGCTCACCAAATTTCGTTCTTCTAGGTTAAACGGTTCCTTTGCAGTAACCGTTTTCATGTTTAGGTTTCACTCTATTTTCTCCTATATGGATACATGTAGTTGGAACTCTAAATCAAACACGGTTTGTGCTAGCTCTTTGAAACTTGGCACAATAATGTAGTTCCAAGTTCTATCGCTATGGTTTGTGTCCTATTGAAGTAGCCCCAAGCAGAGACTGACGAGAATCAAATACATTGAAATTGGTTGCCAAGCTTCCAAAAAACTACGAGTTTCCGGAATTCTCAGCAAACATTTTTCCACCAATCTTGATGATACTTGCAGGTAATGATCAGTAATCCAATCACACTTGGCTAACCAAATTTCGTTTTTCTAGGTTAAACCGTTCCTTTGCAGTAACCGTTTTCATGTTTAGGTTTCACTCAATTTTCTCCTATATGGATACATGTAGTTGGAACTCTAAATCAAAGACGGTTTGTGCTAGCTCTTTGAAACTTGGCACAATAATGTAGTTCCAAGTTCTATCGCTATGGTTTGTGTCCTATTGGAGTAGCCCCAAGCAGAGACTGACCAGAATCACTTTCATTGAAAGTGGTTGCCAAGCTTCCAAAAAACTACGAGTTTCCTGAAATCTCACCAAACATTTTTTCACCCAATCTTGATGATACTTGCAGGTAATGATCAGTACACCAATCCCACTTGGCTCACAAAATTTCGTTCTTCTAGGTTAAACCGTTCCTTTGCAGTAACCGTTTTCCTGTTTAGGTTTCACTCTGTTTTCTCCTATATGGATACATGTAGTTGGAACTCTAAATCAAACACGGTTTGTGCTAGCTCTTTGAAACTTGGCACAATAATATAGTTCCAAGTTCTATGGCTATGGTTTGTGTCCTATTGAAGTAGCCCCAAGCAGAGACTGACGAGAATCACTTTCATTGAAAGGGGTTGCCAAGCTTCCAAAAATCTACGAGTTTCCTGAAATCTCAGCAAACATTTTTTCAGCAATCTTGATGATACTTGCAGGTAATGATCAGTAATCCAATCCCACTTGGCTCACCAAATTTCGTTCTTCTAGGTTAAACCGTTCCTTTGCAGTAACCGTTTTCATGTTTTGGTTTCACTCTGTTTTCTCCTATATGGATACATGTAGTTGGAACTCTAAATAAAACACGGTTTGTGCTAATTCTTTGAAACTTGGCACAATAATGTAGTTCCAAGTTCTATCGCTATGGTTTGTGTCCTATTGAAGTAGCCCCAAGCAGAGACTGACGAGAATCACTTTCATTGAAAGGGGTTGCCAAGCTTCCAAAAATCTACGAGTTTCCTGAAATATCAGCAAACATTTTTTCAGCAATCTTGATGATACTTGCAGGTAATGATCAGTAATCCAATCCCACTTGGCTCACCAAATTTCGTTCTTCTAGGTTAAACCGTTCCTTTGCAGTAACCGTTTTCATGTTTTGGTTTCACTCTGTTTTCTCCTATATGGATACATGTAGTTGGAACTCTAAATCAAACACGGTTTGTGCTAATTCTTTGAAACTTGGCACAATAATGTAGTTCCAAGTTCTATCGCTATGGTTTGTGTCCTATTGAAGTAGCCCCAAGCAGAGACTGACGAGAATCACTTTCATTGAAAGGGGTTGCCAAGCTTCCAAAAAAACTACGACTTTCCTGAAATCTCAGCAAACATTTTTTCACCCAATCTTGATGATACTTGCAGGTAATGATCAGAACACAAATCCCACTTGGCTCACCAAATTTCGTTCTTCTAGGTTAAAACCGTTCCTTTGCAGTAACCGTTTTCATGTTTAGGTTTCACTCTATTTTCTCCTATATGGATACATGTAGTTGGAACTCTAAATCAAACACGGTTTGTGCTAGCTCTTTGAAACTTGGCACAATAATGTAGTTCCAAGTTCTATGGCTATGGTTTGTGTCCTATTGATGTAGCCCCAAGCAGAGACTGACGAGAATCACTTTCATTGAAAGGGGTTGCCAAGCTTCCAAAAAAACTACGAGTTTCCTGAAATCTCACCAAACATTTTTTCACCAATCTTGATAATACTTGCAGGTAATGATCAGTAATCCAATCACACTTGGCTCACCAAATTTCGTTCTTCTAGGTTAAACCGTTCCTTCGCAGGAACCGTTTTCATGTTTAGGTTTCACTGTTTTCTCCTATATGGATACATGTAGTTGGAACTCTAAATCAAACACGGTTTGTGCTAGCTCTTTGAAACTTGGCACAATAATGTAGTTCCAAGTTCTATCACTATGGTTTGTGTCCTATTGAAGTAGCCCCAAGCAGAGACTGACGAGAATCACTTTCATTGAAAGGGGTTGCCAAGCTTCCAAAATCTACGAGTTTCCTGAAATCTCAGCAAACATTTTTTCAGCAATCTTGATGATACTTGCAGGTAATGATCAGTAATCCAATCCCACTTGGCTCACCAAATTTCGTTCTTCTAGGTTAAACCGTTCCTTTGCAGTAACCGTTTTCATGTTTAGGTTCCACTCTATTTTCTCCTATATGGATACATGTAGTTGGAACTCTAAATCAAACACGGTTTGTGCTAGCTCTTTGAAACTTGGCACAATAATGTAGTTCCTAGTTCTATCGCTATGGTTTGTGTCCTATTGAAGTAGCCCCAAGCAGAGACTGACGAGAATCAAATTCATTGAAATTGGTTGCCAAGCTTCCAAAAAACTACGAGTTTCCGGAATTCTCAGCAAACATTTTTTCACCAATCTTGATGATACTTGCAGGTAATGATCAGTAATCCAATCACACTTGGCTAACCAAATTTCGTTCTTCTAGGTTAAACCGTTCCTTTGCAGTAACCGTTTTCATGTTTAGGTTTCACTCAATTTTCTCCTATATGGATACATGTAGTTGGAACTCTAAATCAAAGACGGTTTGTGCTAGCTCTTTGAAATTTGGCACAATAATGTAGTTCCAAGTTCTATCGCTATGGTTTGTGTCCTATTGAAGTAGCCCGAAGCAGAGACTGACGAGAATCACTTTCATTGAAAGTGGTTGCCAAGCTTCCAAAAAACTACGAGTTCCATGAAATCTCAGCAAACATTTTTTCAGCCAATCTTGATGATACTTGCAGGTAATGATCAACACACCAATCCCACTTGGCTCACCAAGTTTCGTTCTTCTAGGTTAAACCGTTCCTTTGCAGTAACCGTTTTCATGTTTAGGTTTCACTCTGTTTTCTCCTATATGGATACATGTAGTTGGAACTCTAAATCAAACACGGTTTGTGCTAGCTCTTTGAAACTTGGCACAATAATGTAGTTCCAAGTTCTATCGCTATGGTTTGTGTCCTATTGAAGTAGCCCCAAGCAGAGACTGACGAGAATCAAATATATTGAAATTGGTTGCCAAGCTTCCAAAAAACTACGAGTTTCCGGAATTCTCAGCAAACATTTTTTCACCAATCTTGATGATACTTGCAGGTAATGATCAGTAATCCAATCCCACTTGGCTCACCAAATTTCGTTCTTCTAGGTTAAACCGTTCCTTTGCAGTAACCGTTTTCATGTTTAGGTTTCACTCTGTTTTCTCCTATATGGATACATGTAGTTGGAACTCTAAATCAAACACGGTTTGTGCTAATTCTTTGAAACTTGGCACAATAATGCAGTTCCAAGTTCTATGGCTATGGTTTGTGTCCTATTGAAGTAGCCCGAAGCAGAGACTGACGAGAATCACTTTCATTGAAAGGGGTTGCCAAGCTTCCGTAAAACTACGAGTTTCCTGAAATCTCAGCAAACATTTTTTCACCCAATCTTGATGATACTTGCAGGTAATGATCAGTACCCCAATCCCACTTGGCTCACCAAATTTCGTTCTTCTAGGTTAAACCGTTCCTTTGCAGTAACCGTTTTCATGTTTAGGTTTCACTCAATTTTCTCCTATATGGATACATGTAGTTGGAACACTAAATCAAAGACGGTTTGTGCTAGCTCTTTGAAACTTGGCACAATAATGTAGTTCCAAGTTCTATGGCTATGGTTTGTGTCCTATTGAAGTAGCCCCAAGCAGAGACTGACGAGAATCACTTTCATTGAAAGGGGTTGCCAAGCTTCCAAAAAACTACGAGTTTCCTGAAATCTCAGCAAACATTTTTTCACCCAATCTTGATGATACTTGCAGGTCATGATCAGTACACCAATCCCACTTGGCTCACCAAATTTCGTTCTTCTAGGTTAAACCGTTCCTTTGCAGTAACCGTTTTCATGTTTAGGTTTCACTCAATTTTCTCCTATATGGATACATGTTGTTGGAACTCTAAATCAAAGACGGTTTGTGCTAGCTCTTTGAAACTTGGCACAATAATGTAGTTCCAAGTTCTATCGCTATGGTTTGTGTCCTATTGAAGTAGC
>NW_027553230.1:0-43367 GCF_045843805.1 Urocitellus parryii | reverse complement strand
GTTCCAAGTTCTATGGCTAGGGTTTGTGCTCTATGGAAGTAGAGCCAAGCAGAGACGGACAAGAATCACTTTCTTTGAAAGGGTTGCCAAGCTTCCAAAAACTACGAGTTTCCTGAAATCTCTGAAAACATTTTTTCAACCAATCTTGATGATACTTGCAGGTAATGATCAGTACACCAGTCCCACTTGGCTCACCAAATTTCGTTCTTTTTTTTTCTAGGTTAATCCGTTCCTTTGCAGTAACCGTTTTTATGTTTTAGGTTTCACTCTGTTTCTCTTATATGGAAACATGTATTTGGAACTCTAAATCAAACACAGTTTGTGCTAGCTGTTTGAAACTTTGCACAATAATATAGTTCCAAGTTCTATGGCTATGGTTGTGTCCTATGGAAGTAGCCCCAAGCAGAGACTGACGAGAATCACTTTCATTGAAAGAGGTTGCCAAGCTTCCAAAAAAATACGAGTTTCCTGAAATCTCAGCAAACATGTTTTTCACCCAATTTGACGATACATCCATTTAATGACCAGTACACCAATCCCTCTTGGCTCACCAAATTTCGTTCTTCTAGGTTAAACCGTTCCTTTGCAGTAACCGTTTTCATGTTTAAGGTTTCACTCTGTTTTCTCCTATATGGATACATGTAGTTGGAAATCTAAATCAAACACGGTTTGTGCTAGCTCTTTGAAACTTGGCACAACAATGTAGCTCCAAGTATATGGCTATGGTTTGTGTCTTATGGAAGTAGCCCCAAGCAGAGACTGACGACAATCACTTTCATTGAAAGGGGTTGACAAGCTTCCAAAAAACTACGAGTTTCCTGAAATCTCAGCAAACATTTTTTCTCCCAATATTTATGATACTTCCATTTAATGATCAGTACACTAATCCCACCTTGGCTCACCAAATTTCGTTCTTCAGGTTAAACCGTTGCTTTGCAGTAACCGTTTTCATGTTTAAGTTTCACTCTGTTTTCTCCTATATGAATACATGTAGTTGGAACTCTAAATCAAACACGGTTTGTGCTAGCTGTTTGAAACTTGGCACAATAATGTAGTTCCAAGTTCTATGGCTAGGGTTTGTGTTCTATGGAAGTAGAGCCAAGCAGAGACTGACAAGAATCACTTTCTTTGAAAGGGGTTGCCAAGCTTCCAAAAAACTACGAGTTTCCTGAAATCTCAGCAAACATTTTTTCACCCAATGTTGATGATACTTGCAGGTAATGATCAGTACACCAGTCCCACTTGGCTCACCAAATTTCGTTCCTTCTAGGTTAAACCGTTCCTTTGCAGTAACCGTTTTCATGTTTAGGTTTCACTCTGTTTTCTCCTATATGGATACATGTAGTTGGAACTCTAAATCAAACACGGTTTCTGCTAGCACTTTGAAATTTGGCACAATAATGTAGTTCCAAGTTCTATGGCTATGGTTTGTGTCCTATGGATGTAGTCCCAAGGAGAGACTAACGAGAATCACTTTCATTGAAAGGGGTTGCCAAGCTTCCAAAAAAGTACGAGTTTCCTGAAATCTCAGCAAACATTTTTTCACCCAAACTTGATGATACTTGCAGGTAATGATCAGTACACCAGTCCCACTTGGCTCACCAAATTTCGTTCTTCTAGGTTAAACCGTCCCTTTGCAGTAACCGTTTTCATGTTTACGTTTCACTCTGTTTTCTCGTATATGGATACATGTAGTTGGAAATCTAAATCAAACACGGTTTGTGCTAGCTCTTTGAAACTTGGCAAAATAATGTAGTTCCAAGTTCTATGGCTATGGTTTGTGTCCTATGGAAGTAGCCCCAAGCAGAGACAGACGAGAATCACTTTCATTGAAAGGGGTGGCCAAGCTTCCAAAAAACTACGAGTTTCCGGAAATCTCAGCAAACAATTTTTCACCCAATCTTGATGACACTTCAATTTAATGATCAGTACACCAATCCCACTAGGCTCACCAAATTTCGTTCTTCTAGGTTAAACCATTCCTTTGCAGTAACCGTTTTCATGTTTAGGTTTCACTCTGTTTTCTCCTATATGGATGCATGTAGTTGGAAGTCTAAATCAAACACGGTTTGTGCTAGCTCTTTGAAACTTGGCACAATAATGGAGTTCCAAGTTCTATGGCTATGGTTTGTGTCCAATGGAAGTAGCCCCAAGCAGAGACTGACGAGAATCACTTTCATTGAAAGGGGTTGCCAAGTTTCCAAAAAACTACGAGTTTCCTGAAATCTCAGCAAACATTTCTTCACCCAATCTTGATGATACTTGCAGGTAATGATCAGTACACCAATCTCACTTGGCTGACAAAATTTCGTTCTTCTAGGTTAAACCGTTGCTTTGCAGTAACCGTTTTCATGTTTAGGTTTCACTCTGTTTTCTCCTATATGGATACATGTAGTTGGAACTCTAAATCAAACACAGTTTGTGATAGCTCGTTGAAACTTGCAACTATAATGTAGTTCCAAGTTCTATGGCTATCGATTGTGTCCTATGGAAGTAGCCCCAAGCAGAGACTACGAGAATCACTTTCATTGAAAGGGGTTTCCAAGCGTCCAAAAAACTACGAGTTTCCTGAAATCTCAGCAAACATTTTTTCTCCAAATCTTTATGATACTTCCACTTAATGATCAGTACACCAATCCCAGTTGGCTCACCAAATTTCGTTCTTCTAGGTTAAACCGTTCCTTTGCAGTAACCGTTTTCATGTTTAGGTTTCACTCTGTTTTCTCCTATATGGATACATGTAGTTGGAACTCTAAATGAAAACACGGTTTGTGCTAGCTCTTTGAAACTTGGCACAATAATGTAGTTCTAGGATCTATTGCTATGGTTTGTGTCCTACGGAAGTAGCCCCAAGCAGAGACTGACGAGAATCACTTTCTTTGAAAGGGGTTGCCAAGCTTCCAAAAACTACGAGTTTCCTAAAATCTCAGCAATCATTTATCACCCAATCTTTATGATACTTGCAGTTAATGATCAGTACACCAGTCCCACTTGGCTCACCAAATTTCGTTCTTCTAGGTTAAACCGTTCCTTTGCAGTAACCGTTTTCATGTTTAGGTTTCACTCTGTTTTCTCCTATATGGATACATGTAGTTGGAACTCTAAATCAAACACGGTTTGTGCTAGCTCTTTGAAACTTGGCACAATAATGTAGTTCCAACTTCTATGATTATGGTTTGTGTCCTATGGAAGTAGCCCCAAGCAGAGACTGACGAGAATCACTTTCATTGAAAGGGGTAGCCAAGCTTCCAAAAAACTACGAGTTTCCTGAATACTCAGCAAATATTTTTGACCCAATCTTGATGATACTTGCAGGTAATGATCAGTACACCATTCACAGTAGGCTCACCAAATTTCGTTCTTCTAGGTTAAACCGTTCCTTTGCAGTAACCGTTTTCATGTTTAGGTTTCACTCTGTTTTCTCCTATATGGATACATGTATTTGGAACTCTAAATCAAACACGGTTTGTGCTAGCTCTTTGAAACTTGGCCCAATAATGTAGTTCTAAGATCTATGGCTATGGTTTGTGTCCTATGGAAGTAGCCCCAAGCAGAGACTGACGAGAATCACTTTCATTGAAAGGGGTTGCCAAGCTTCCAAAAAACTACGAGTTTCCTGAAATCTCAGCAAACATTTTTCACCCAATTTTTATGATACTTGCAGGTAATGATCAGTACACCAATCTCACTTGGCTCACCAAATTTCGTTCTTCTAGGTGAAACCGTTCCTTTGCAGTAACCGTTTTCATGTTTAGGATTCACTCTGTTTTCTCCTATATGCATACATGCAGTTGGAACTCTAAATCAAACACAGTTCTGCTAGCTCTTTGAAACTTATCACAATAATGGAGTTCCAAGTTATATGGTTATGGTTTGTGTCCTATGGAAGTAGCTCCAAGCAGAGTCTGACGAGAATCACTTTCATTGAAAGGGGTTGCCAACCTTCCAAAAAACTACGAGTTTCCTGAAATCTCAGCAATCATTTTTTCACCCAATCTTGATGATACTTCCATTTAATGATCAGTACACCAGTCCGACGTGGCTCACCAAATTTCCTTCTTCTAGGTTAAACCGTTCCTTTGCAGTAACTGTTTTCATGTTTAGGTTTCACTCTGTTTTCTCCTATATGGATACATGTAGTTGGAACTCTAAATCAAACACGGTTTGTGCTAGCTCTTTGAAACTTGGCACAATAATGTAGTTCCAAGTTCTATCGCTATGGTTTGTGTCCTATGGAAGTATCCCCAAGCAGAGACTGATGAGAATCACTTTCATTGAAAGGGGTTGCCAAGCTTCCAAAAAACTACGAGTTTCCTGAAATCTCAGCAACCATTTTTTCTCCCATACTTTTTGATACTTCCATTTAATGATCAGTACACCAAAACCACTAGGCTCACCAAATTTCGTTCTTCTATGTTAAACCATTCCTTTGCAGTAACCGTTTTCATGTTTAGGTTTCACTCTGTTTTCTCCTATATGGATACATGTAGTTGTAACTCTAAATCAAACACGGTTTGTGCTAGGTCTGTGAAACTTGGCTCAATAATGTAGGTCCAAGTTCTATGGCTATGGTTTGTGTCCTATGGACGTAGCCCCAAGCAGAGACTGACGAGAATCACTTTTATTGAAAGGGGTTGCCAAGCTTCCAAAAAACTACGAGTTTCCTGAAATCTCAGCAATCATTTTTTCACCCAATCTTGATGATACTTCCATTTAATGATCAGTACAGCAATCTCACTTGGCTCACCAAATTTCGTTCTTCTAGGTTAAACCGTTCCTTTGCAGTAACCGTTTTCATGTTTAGGTTTCACTCTGTTTTCTCCTATATGGATACATGTAGTTGGAACTCTAAATCAAACACGGTTTGTGCTAGCTCTTTGAAACTTGGCACAATAATGTAGTTCCAAGTTCTATGGCTATGGTTTGTGTCCTATGGAAGTAGCCCCAAGCAGAGACTGACGAGAATCACTTTCATTGAAAGGGGTTGCCAAGCTTCTAAAAAACTACGAGTTTCCTGAAATCTCAGCAAACCTTTTTTCGCCCAATCTTGATGATATTTGCAGGTAAGGATCAGTACACCAGTCCCACTTGGCTCACCAAATTTCGTTCTTCTAGGTTAAACCGTTCCTTTGCAGTAACCTTTTCATGTTTAGGTTTCACTCTGTTTTCTCCTATATGCATACATGTAGTTGCAACTCTAAATCAAACACCGTTTGTGCTAGCTCTTTTAAACTTGGCAGAAAAATGTAGTTCCAAGTTCTATGATTATGGTTTGTGTCCTATGGAAGTAGCCGCAAGCAGAGACTGATGAGAATCACTTTCATTGAAAGGGGTTGCCAAGGCTACCAAAAAACTACGAGTTTCCTGAAATCTCAGCAAACATTTTTTCACCCCATCTTGATGATACTTCCATTTAATGATCAGTACACCAATCCCACTATGCTCAAAAAAATTCGTTCTTCTCGGTTGAACCGTTCCTTTGCAGTAACCGTTTTCATGTTTAGGTTTCACTCTGTTTTCTCCTATATGGATGCATGTAGTGGGAACTCTAAATCAAACACCGTTTGTGCTAGCTCTTTGAAACTTGGCACAATAATGTAGTTCCAAGTTCTATGATTATGGTTTGTGTCCTATGGAAGTAGCCGCAAGCAGAGACTGACGAGAATAACTTTCATTGAAAGGGGTTGCCAAGCTACCAAAAAACTACGAGTTTCCTGAAATCTCAGCAAACATTTTTTCACCCAATCTTGATGATACTTGCAGGTAATGATCAGTACACCAGTCCCACTTGGCTCACCAAATTTCGTTCTTCTAGGTTAAACCGTTCCTTTGCAGTAACCGTTTTCATGTTTAGGTTTCACTCTGTTTTCTCCTATATGGATACATGTATTTGGAACTGTAAATCAAACACGGTTTGTGCTAGCTCTTTGAAACTTGGCACAATAATGTAGTTCCAAATTCTATGGCTATGGTTTGTGTCATATGGAAGTATCCCCAAGCAGTGACTGACGAGAATCACTTTCATTGAAAGGGGTTGCCAAGCTTCCAAAAAACTACGAGTTTCCTGAATTCTCAGCAAACATTTTTTCAGCCAATCTTGATTATCCTTGAAGGTAATGATCAGTACACTAGTCCCACTTGGCTCCCGAAATTTCGTTCTTCTAGGTTAAACCACTCCTTTGCAGTAACCGTTTTCATGTTTAGGTTCACTCTGTTTTCTCCTATATGGATACATGTAGTTGGAACTCTAAATCAAACACGGTTTGTGCAAGTTCTTTGAAACTTGGCACAATAATGTAGTTCCAAGTTCTATGGCTATGGTTTGTGTCCTATGGAAGTAGCCCCAAGCATAGACTGATGAAATAACTTTCGTTCAAAGGGGTTGCCAAGGTACCAAAAATCTACGAGTTTCCTTAATTCTCAGCAAACATTTTTTCACCCAATCTTGATGATACTTCCACTTAATGATCAGTACACCAATCCCATTTTGTCTCACCAAATTTCGTTCTTTCTAGGTTAAACCGTTCCTTTGCAGTAACCGTTTTCATGTTTAGGTTTCACTCTGTTTTCTCCTATATGGATACATGTAGTTGGAACTCTAAATCAAACACGGTTTGTGCTAGCTCTTTGAAACTTGGCACAATAATGTAGTTCCAAGTTCTATGGCTATGGTTTGTGTCCTATGGAAGTAGCCCCAAGCAGAGACTGACGAGAATCACTTTCATTGAAAGGGGTTGCCAAGCTTCTAAAAAACTACGAGTTTCCTGAAATCTCAGCAAACATTTTTTCGCCCAATCTTGATGATATTTGCAGGTAAGGATCAGTACACCAGTCCCACTTGGCTCACCAAATTTCGTTCTTCTAGGTTAAACCGTTCCTTTGCAGAAACCGTTTCATGTTTAGGTTTCACTCTGTTTTCTCCTATATGGATACATGTATTTGGAACTCTAAATCAAACACGGTTTGTGCTAGCTCTTTGAAACTTGGCACAATAATGTAGTTCCAAATTCTATGGCTATGGTTTGTGTCCTATGGAAGTAGCCCCAAGCAGTGACTGACGAGAATCACTTTCATTGAAAGGGGTTGCCAAGCTTCCAAAAAACTACGAGTTTCCTGAATTCTCAGCAAACATTTTTTCAGCCAATCTTGATGATCCTTGAAGGTAATGATCAGTACACTAGTCCCACTTGGCTCCCGAAATTTCGTTCTTCTAGGTTAAACCGTTCCTTTGCAGTAACCGTTTTCATGTTTAGGTTTCACTCTGTTTTCTCCTATATGGATACATGTAGTTGGAACTGTAAATCAAACACGGTTTGTGCTACCTCTTTGAAACTTGGCACAATAATGTAGTTCCAAGTTCTATGGCTATGGTTTGTGTCCTATGGAAGTAGCCCCAAGCATAGACTGATGAGAATCACTTTCGTTCAAAGGGGTTGCCAAGGTACCAAAAAGCTACGAGTTTCCATAATTCTCAGCAAACATTTTTTCACCCAATCTTGATGATACTTGCAGGTAATGATTAGTACACCAGTCACACTTGGCTCACCGAATTTCGATCTTCTAAGTTAAACCGTTCCTTTGCAGTAACCGTTTTCATGTTTAGGTTTCACTCTGTTTTCTCCTATATGGATACATGTAGTTGGAACTCTAAATCAAACACGGTTTGTGCTAGCTCTTTGAAACTTGGCACAATAATGTAGTTCCAAGTTGTATCGCGATGGTTTGTGTCCTATGGAAGTAGCCCCAAGCAGAGACTGACGAGAATCACTTTCATTGAAAGGGGTTCCCAAGCTTCCAATACACTACGAGTTTCCGGAAATCTCAGCAATTATTTTTTCACCCAATCGTGATGATACTTGCAGGTAATGATCAGTACACCAATCCCACTTGGCTCACCTAATTTCGTTCTTCTAGGTTAAACCGTTCCTTTGCAGTAACCGTTTCCAGGTTTAGGTTTCACTCTGTTTTCTCCTATATGGATACATGTATTTGGAACTGTAAATCAAACACGGTTTGTGCTACCTCTTTGAAACTTGGCACAATAATGTAGTTCCAAGTTCTATGGCTATAGTTTGTGTCCTATGGCAGTAGCCCCAAGCAGAGACTGACGAGAATCACTTTCATTGAAAGGGGTTGCCAAGCTTCCAAAAAACTACGAGTTTCCTGAAATCTCAGCAATCATTTTTTCACCCAATCTTGATGATACTTCCACTTAATGATCAGTACACCAATCCCATTTGGCTCACCAAATTTCGTTCTTCTAGGTTAAACCGTTCCTTTGCAGTAACCGTTTTCATGTTTAGGTTTCATTCTGTTTTCTCCTATAAGGATACAAGTAGTTGGAACTCTAAATCAAACACGGTTTGTGCTAGCTCTTTGAAACGTGGCACAATAATGTAGTTCCAAGTTCTTTTTCTATGGTTTGTGTCCTATGGAAGTAGCCCCAAGCAGAGACTGACGAGAATCACTTTCATTGAAAGGGGTTTCCAAGCTTCCAAAAAACTACGAGTTTCCTGAAATCTCAGCAATCATTTTTTCACCCAATCTTGATGATACTTTCATTTAATGATCAGTACACCAGTCCCACTTGGCTCTCCAAATTTCGTTCTTCTAGGTTAAACCGTTCCTTTGCAGTAACCGTTTTCATGTTTAGGTTTCACTCTGTTTTCTCTTATATGGATACATGTATTTGGAACTCTAAATCAAACACGGTTTGTGCTAGCTCTTTGAAACTTGGCACAAAAATGTAGTTCCAAGTCCTATGGTTTTGGTTTGTGTCCTATGGAGGTAGCCCCAAGCAGAGACTGACGAGAATCACATTCATTGAAAGGGGTTGCAAAGCTTCCAAAACAATATGAGTTTCTTGAAATCTCAGCAAATATTTTTTCACCCACTCTTGATGATACTTGCAGGTAATGATCAGTACACCAGTCCCACTTGGCTCACCGAATTTCGTTCTTCTAGGTTAAACCGTTCCTTTGCAGTAAGCGTTTTCATGTTTAGGTTTCACTCTGTGTTCTCCTATATGGATACATGTAGTTGGAACTCTAAATCAAACACGGTTTGTGCTAGCTCTTTGAAACTTGGCATAATAATGTAGTTCCAAGTTCTATGGCTATTGTTTGTGTCCTATGGAAGTACCCCAAGCAGAGACTGACGAGAATCACTTTCATTGAAAGGGGTTGCCAAGCTTCCAAAAAACTATGAGTTTCCTGAAATCTCAGCAAACATTTTTTCACCCAATCTTGATGATACTTGCAGGTAATGATCAGTACACCAGTCACACTTGGCTCACCAAATTTCGTTCTTCTAGGTAAAACGTTCCTTTGCAGTAACCGTTTTCATGTTTATGTTTCACTCTGTTTTCTCCTATATGGATACATGTATTTGGAACTCTAAATCAAACACGATTTGTGCTAGCTCTTTGAAACTTGGCACAATAATGTAGTTCCAGGTTGTATGGCTATGGTTTGTGTCCTATGGAAGTAGCCCTAAGC
Organism: Urocitellus parryii; assembly: GCF_045843805.1. Lineage (NCBI taxonomy): Eukaryota > Metazoa > Chordata > Mammalia > Rodentia > Sciuridae > Urocitellus > Urocitellus parryii. Next base: position 33,870 of record NW_027553230.1, on the reverse strand, counting down.
AGAGACTGACGAGAATCACTTTCATTGAAAGGGCTTGCCAAGCTTACAAAAAACTACGATTTTCCTGAAATCTCAGCAAACATTTTTTCACCCAATCTTGATGATACTTGCAGGTAATGATCACTACACCAGTCCCACGTGGCTGACCAAATTTCGTTCTTCTAGGTTAAACGGTTCCTTGGCAATAACAGTTTTCATGTTTAGGTTTCACTCTGTTTTCTCCTATATGGATACATGTATTTGGAACTGTAAATCAAACACGGTTTTTGCTAGCTCTTTGAAACTTGACACAATGATGTACTTCAAAGTTCTTTGGCTATGGTTTTTGTCCTATGGAAATAGCACCAAGCAGAGACTGACGAGAATCACTTTCATTGAAAGGGGTTGCCAAGCTTCCAAAAAACTACGAGTTTCCTGAAATCTCAGCAAATATTTTTTCACCCAATCTTGATGATACTTGCAGGTAATGATCAGTACACCAGTCCCACTTGGCTGACAAAATTTCGTTCGTCTAGGTTAAACCGTTCCTTTGCAGTAACCGTTTTCATGTTTAGGTTTCACTCTGTCTTCTCCCATATGGATACATGTATTTGGAACTCTAAATCAAACACGGTTTGTGCTAGCTCTTTGAAACTTGGCACAATAATGTAGTTCCAAGTTCTATGGCTATGGTTTTTGTCCTATGGAAGTAGCCCCAAGCAGAGACTGACGAGAATCACTTTCATTGAAAGGGGTTGCCAAGCTTCAAAAAAACTACGAGTTTCCTAAAATCTCAGCAAACATTTTTTCACACAATCTTGATGATACTTGCAGGTAATGATCAGTACACCAGTCCCACTTGGCACACCAAAATCATTCTTCTTGGTTAAACCCTTCCTTTGCAGTAACCGTTTTCATGTTTAGGTTTCACTCTGTTTTCTCCTATATGGGTACATGTATTTGGAACTGTAAATCAAACACGGTTTGTGCTAGCTCTTTGAAACTTGGCACACTAATGTAGTTCCAAGTTCTATGGCTATGGTTTGTGTCCTATGGAAGTAGCCCCAAGCAGAGACTGACGAGAATCACTTTCATTGAAAGGGGTTGCCAAGCTTCCAAAAAAGTACGAGTTTCCTGAAATCTCAGCAAACCTTTTTTCACCCAATCTTGATGATACTTGCAGGTAATGATCAGTACACCAGTCCCACTTGGCTCACCAAATTTCGTTCTTCTAGGTTAAACCGTTCCTTTGCAGTAACCGTTTTCATGTTTAGGTTTCACTCTGTTTTCTCCTTTATGGATACATGTAGTGGGAACTCTAAATCAAACACCGTTTGTGCTAGCTCTTTGAAACTTTGCACAATAATTTAGTTCCAAGTTCTATGGCTATGGTTTGTGTCCTATGGAAGTAGCCCCAAGCAGAGACTGACGAGAATCACTTTCATTGAAAGGGGTTGCCAAGCTTCCAATAAACTACGAGTTTCCGGATATCTCAGCAACTATTTTTTCACCCAATCTTGATGATACTTGCAGGTAATGATCAGTACACCAATCACACTTGGCTCACCAAATTTCGTTCTTCTAGGTTAAACCGTTCCTTTGCAGTAACCGTTTCCAGGTTTAGGTTTCACTCTGTGTTCTCCTATATGGATACATGTAGTTGGAACTGTAAATCAAACACGGTTTGTGCTACCTCTTTGAAACTTGACACAATAATGTACTTCAAAGTTTTTTGGCTATGGTTTGTGTCCTATGGAAATAGCCCCAAGCAGAGACTGACGAGAATCACTTTCATTGAAAGGGGTTGCCAAGCATCCAAAAAACTACGAGTTTCCTGAAATCTCAGCACACATTTTTTCACCCAATCTTGATGATACTTTCATTTAATGATCAGTACACCAATCCCACTTGGCTCTCCAAATTTCGTTCTTCTAGGTTAAACCGTTCCTTTGCAGTAACCGTTTTCATGTTTAGGTATCACTCTGTTTTCTCCTATATGGATACATGTATTTGGAACTCTAAATCAAACACGGTTTGTGCTAGCTCTTTGAAACTCTGCACAAAAATGTAGTTCCAAGTCCTATGGTTTTGGTTTGTGTCCTATGGAGGTAGCCCCAAGCAGAGACTGACGAGAATCACATTCATTGAAAGGGGTTGCAAAGCTTCAAAAACAATATGAGTTTCTTGAAATCTCAGCAAATATTTTTTCACCCACTCTTGATGATACTTGCAGGTAATGATCAGTACACCAGTCCCACTTGGCTCACCGAATTTCGTTCTTCTAGGTTAAACCGTTCCTTTGCAGTAAGCGTTTTCATGTTTAGGTTTCACTCTGTGTTCTCCTATATGGATACATGTAGTTGGAACTCTAAATCAAACACGGTTTGTGCTAGGTCTTTGAAACTTGGCACAATAATGTAGTTCCAAGTTCTATGGCTATGGTTTGTGTCCTATGGAAGTACCCCAAGCAGAGACTGACGAGAATCACTTTCATTGAAAGGGGTTGCAAAGCTTCCAAAAAACTATGAGTTTCCTGAAATCTCAGCAAACATTTTTTCACCCAATCTTGATGATACTTGCAGGTAATGATCAGTACACCAGTCACACTTGGCTCACCAAATTTCGTTCTTCTAGGTAAATCGTTCCTTTGCAGTAACCGTTTTCATGTTTAGGTTTCACTCTGTTTTCTCCTATATGGATACATGTATTTGGAACTCTAAATCAAACACGATTTGTGCTAGCTCTTTGAAACTTGGCACAATAATGTAGTTCCAGGTTGTATGGCTATGGTTTGTGTCCTATGGAAGTAGCCCTAAGCAGAGACTGACGAGAATCACTTTCATTGAAAGGGCTTGCCAAGCTTACAAAAAACTACGAATTTCCTGAAATCTCAGCAAACATTTTTTCACCCAATCTTGATGATACTTGCAGGTAATGATCAGTACACCAGTCCCACGTGGCTGACCAAATTTCGTTCTTCTAGGTTAAACGGTTCCTTGGCAATAACAGTTTTCATGTTTAGGTTTCACTCTGTTTTCTCCTATATGGATACATGTATTTGGAACTGTAAATCAAACACGGTTTTTGCTAGCTCTTTGAAACTTGACACAATGATGTACTTCAAAGTTCTTTGGCTATGGTTTTTGTCCTATGGAAATAGCACCAAGCAGAGACTGACGAGAATCACTTTCATTGAGAGGGGTTGCCAAGCTTCCAAAAAACTACGAGTTTCCTGAAATCTCAGCAAATATTTTTTCACCCAATCTTGATGATACTTGCAGGTAATGATCAGTACACCAGTCCCACTTGGCTGACAAAATTTCGTTCGTCTAGGTTAAACCGTTCCTTTGCAGTAACCGTTTTCATGTTTAGGTTTCACTCTGTCTTCTCCTATATGGATACATGTATTTGGAACTCTAAATCAAACACGGTTTGTGCTAGCTCTTTGAAACTTGGCACAATAATGTAGTTCCAAGTTCTATGGCTATGGTTTTTGTCCTATGGAAGTAGCCCCAAGCAGAGACTGACGAGAATCACTTTCATTGAAAGGGGTTGCCAAGCTTCAAAAAAACTACGAGTTTCCTAAAATCTCAGCAAACATTTTTTCACACAATCTTGATGATACTTGCAGGTAATGATCAGTACACCAGTCCCACTTGGCACACCAAAATCATTCTTCTTGGTTAAACCCTTCCTTTGCAGTAACCGTTTTCATGTTTAGGTTTCACTCTGTTTTCTCCTATATGGGTACATGTATTTGGAACTGTAAATCAAACACGGTTTGTGCTAGCTCTTTGAAACTTGGCACACTAATGTAGTTCCAAGTTCTATGGCTATGGTTTGTGTCCTATGGAAGTAGCCCCAAGCAGAGACTGACGAGAATCACTTTCATTGAAAGGGGTTGCCAAGCTTCCAAAAAACTACGAGTTTCCTGAAATCTCAGCAAACCTTTTTTCACCCAATCTTGATGATACTTGCAGGTAATGATCAGTACACCAGTCCCACTTGGCTCACCAAATTTCGTTCTTCTAGGTTAAACCGTTCCTTTGCAGTAACCGTTTTCATGTTTAGGTTTCACTCTGTTTTCTCCTTTATGGATACATGTAGTGGGAACTCTAAATCAAACACCGTTTGTGCTAGCTCTTTGAAACTTTGCACAATAATTTAGTTCCAAGTTCTATGGCTATGGTTTGTGTCCTATGGAAGTAGCCCCAAGCAGAGACTGACGAGAATCACTTTCATTGAAAGGGGTTGACAAGCTTCCAATAAACTACGAGTTTCCGGATATATCAGCAACTATTTTTTCACCCAATCTTGATGATACTTGCAGGTAATGATCAGTACACCAATCCCACTTGGCTCACCAAATTTCGTTCTTCTAGGTTAAACCGTTCCTTTGCAGTAACCGTTTCCAGGTTTAGGTTTCACTCTGTGTTCTCCTATATGGATACATGTAGTTGGAACTGAAAATCAAACACGGTTTGTGCTACCTCTTTGAAACTTGACACAATAATGTACTTCAAAGTTTTTTGGCTATGGTTTGTGTCCTATGGAAATAGCCCCAAGCAGAGACTGACGAGAATCACTTTCATTGAAAGGGGTTGCCAAGCATCCAAAAAACTACGAGTTTCCTGAAATCTCAGCACACATTTTTTCACCCAATCTTGATGATACTTTCATTTAATGATCAGTACACCAATCCCACTTGGCTCTCCAAATTTCGTTCTTCTAGGTTAAACCGTTCCTTTGCAGTAACCGTTTTCATGTTTAGGTATCACTCTGTTTTCTCCTATATGGATACATGTATTTGGAACTCTAAATCAAACACGGTTTGTGCTAGCTCTTTGAAACTCTGCACAAAAATGTAGTTCCAAGTCCTATGGTTTTGGTTTGTGTCCTATGGAGGTAGCCCCAAGCAGAGACTGACGAGAATCACATTCATTGAAAGGGGTTGCAAAGCTTCCAAAACAATATGAGTTTCTTGAAATCTCAGCAAATATTTTTTCACCCACTCTTGATGATACTTGCAGGTAATGATCAGTACACCAGTCCCACTTGGCTCACCGAATTTCGTTCTTCTAGGTTAAACCGTTCCTTTGCAGTAAGCGTTTTCATGTTTAGGTTTCACTCTGTTTTCTCCTATATGGATACATGTAGTTGGAACTCTAAATCAAACACGGTTTGTGCTAGGTCTTTGAAACTTGGCACAATAATGTAGTTCCAAGTTCTATTGCTATGGTTTGTGTCCTATGGAAGTACCCAAGCAGAGACTGACGAGAATCACTTTCATTGAAAGGGGTTGCCAAGCTTCCAAAAAACTATGAGTTTCCTGAAATCTCAGCAAACATTTTTTCACCCAATCTTGATGATACTTGCAGGTAATGATCAGTACACCAGTCACACTTGGCTCACCAAATTTCGTTCCTCTAGGTAAAACGTTCCTTTGCAGTAACAGTTTTCATGTTTAGGTTTCACTCTGTTTTCTCGTATATGGATACATGTATTTGGAACTCTAAATCAAACACGATTTGTGCTAGCTCTTTGAAACTTGGCACAATAATGTAGTTCCAGGTTGTATGGCTATGGTTTGTGTCCTATGGAAGTAGCCCTAAGCAGAGACTGACGAGAATCACTTTCATTGAAAGGATTCGCCAAGCTTACAAAAAACTACGATTTTCCTGAAATCTCAACAAACATTTTTTCACCCAATCTTGATGATACTTGCAGGTAATGATCAGTACACCAGTCCCACTTGGCACACCAAAATCATTCTTCTTGGTTAAACCCTTCCTTTGCAGTAACCGTTTTCATGTTTAGGTTTCACTCTGTTTTCTCCTATATGGGTACATGTATTTGGAACTGTAAATCAAACACGGTTTGTGCTAGCTCTTTGAAACTTGGCACACTAATGTAGTTCCAAGTTCTATGGCTATGGTTTGTGTCCTATGGAAGTAGCCCCAAGCAGAGACTGACGAGAATCACTTTCATTGAAAGGGGTTGCCAAGCTTCCAAAAAACTACGAGTTTCCTGAAATCTCAGCAAACCTTTTTTCACCCAATCTTGATGATACTTGCAGGTAATGATCAGTACACCAGTCCCACTTGGCTCACCAAATTTCGTTCGTCTAGGTAAACCGTTCCTTTGCAGTAACCGTTTTCATGTTTAGGTTTCACTCTGTTTTCTCCTTTATGGATACATGTAGTGGGAACTCTAAATCAAACACCGTTTGTGCTAGCTCTTTGAAACTTTGCACAATAATTTAGTTCCAAGTAATATGGCTATGTTTGTGTCCTATGGAAGTAGCCCCAAGCAGAGACTGACGAGAATCACTTTCATTGAAAGGGGTTGCCAAGCTTCCAATAAACTACGAGTTTCCGGGAAATCTCAGCAACTATTTTTTCAACCAATCTTGATGATACTTGCAGGTAATGATCAGTACACCAATCCCACTTGGCTCACCAAATTTCGTTCTTCTAGGTTAAACCGTTCCTTTGCAGTAACCGTTTCCAGGTTTAGGTTTCACTCTGTGTTCTCCTATATGGATACATGTATTGGAACTGTAAATCAAACACGGTTTGTGCTACCTCTTTGAAACTTGGCACAATAATGTAGTTTCCAAGTTCTATGGCTATGGTTTGTGTCCTATGGAAGTAGCCCTAAGCAGAGACTGACGAGAATCACTTTCATTGAAAGGGCTTGCCAAGCTTACAAAAAACTACGAATTTCCTGAAATCTCAGCAAACATTTTTTCACCCAATCTTGATGATACTTGCAGGTTAATGATCAGTACACCAGTCCCACGTGGCTGACCAAATTTCGTTCTTCTAGGTTAAACTGTTCCTTTGCAATAAAAGTTTTCATGTTTAGGTTTCAGTCTGTTTTCTCCTATATGGATATATATAATTGGAACTGTAAATCAAACAGTTTTGCTAGCTCTTTGAAACTTGACACAATAATGTACTTCAAAGTTCTTTGGCTATGGTTTTTCTCCTATGGAAATAGCACCAAGCAGAGACTGATGAGAATCACTTTCATTGAAAGGGGTTGCCAAGCTTCCAAAAAACTACGAGTTTCCTGAAAATCTCAGCAAACATTTTTTCACCCAATCTTGATGATACTTGCAGGTAATGATCAGTACACAGTCCCACTTGGCTGACAAAATTTCGTTCTTCTAGGTTTAAACCGTTCCTTTGCAGTAACCGTTTTCATGTTTAGGTTTCACTCTGTCTTCTCCTATATGGATACATGTATTTGGAACTCGAAATCAAACACGGTTGTGCTAGCTCTTTGAAACTTGGCACAATAATGTAGTTCCAAGTTCTATGGCTATGTTTTTGTCCTATGGAAGTAGCCCAAGCAGAGACTGACGAGAATCACTTTCATTGAAAAGGGTTGCCAAGCTTCCAAAAAACTACGAGTTTCCTGAAATCTCAGCAAACATTTTTTCACACAATCTTGATGATACTTGCATGGTATTGATCAGTACACCAGTCCCACTTGGCTGACAAAATTTCGTTCTTCTAGGTTTAAACCGTTCCTTTGCAGTAACCGTTTTCATGTTTAGGTTTCACTCTGTTTTCTCCTATATGGATACATGTAGTTGGTACTCTAAATCAAACACGGTTTGTGCTAGCTCTTTGAAACTTGGCACAATAATGTAGTTCCAAGTTCTATGGCTATGGTTTTTGTCCTATGGAAGTAGCCCCAAGCAGAGACTGACGAGAATCACTTTCATTGGGAGGGGTTGCCAAGCTACCAAAAAACTACGAGTTTCCTGAAATCTCAGCAAACATTTTTTCACCCAATCTTGATGATACTTGCAGGTAATGATCAGTACACCAGTCCCACTTGGCTCCGCAAATTTCGTTCTTCTAGGTTAAACCGTTCCTTTGCAGTAACCGTTTTCATGTTTAGGTTTCACTCTGTTTTCTCCTATATGGATACATGTAGTTGGAACTCTAAATCAAACACGGTTTGTGCTAGCTCTTTGAAACTTGGCACAATAATGTAGTTCCAAGTTCTATGGCTATGGTTTGTGTCCTATAGAAGTAGCCCCAAGCAGAGATTGACGAGAATCACTTTCATTGAAAGGGGTTGCCAAGCTTCCAAAAAACTACGAGTTTCCTGAAATCTCAGCAAACATTTTTTCACCCAATCTTGATGATACTTGCAGGTAATGATCAGTACACCAATTCCACTTGGCTCACCAAATTTCGTTCTTCTAGGTTAAACCGTTCCTTTGCAGTAACCGTTTTCATGTTTAGTTTTCACTCTGTTTTCTGTTATATGGATACATGTAGTTGGAACTCTAAATCAAACACGGTTTGTGCTAGGTCTTTGAAACTTGGCACAATAATGTAGTTCCAAGTTCTATGGCTATGGTTTGTGTCCTATGGAAGTAGCCCCAAGCAGAGACTGACGAGAATCAGTTTCATTGAAAGGGGTTGCCAAGCTTCCAAAAAACTACGAGTTTCCTGAAATCTCAGCAAACATTTTTTCACCCAATCTTGATGATACTTTCATTTAATGATCAGTACACCAATCCCACTTGCTCTCCAGATTTCGTTCTTCTAGGTTAAACCGTTCCTTTGCAGTAACCTTTTTCATGTTTAGGTTTCACTCTGTTTTCTCCTATATGGATACATGTATTTGGAACTCTAAATCAAACACGGTTTGTGCTAGCTCTTTGAAACTTGGCACAATAATGTAGTTCCAAGTTCTATGGTTACGGTTTGTGTCCTATGGAGGTAGCCCCAAGCAGAGACTGACGAGAATCACATTCATTGAAAGGGGTTGCAAAGCTTCCAAAACAATATGAGTTTCCTGAAATCTCAGCAAATATTTTTTCACCCACTCTTGATGATACTTGCAGGTAATGATCAGTACACCAGTCCCACTTGGCTCACCGAATTTCGTTCTTCTAGGTTAAAACGTTCCTTTGCAGTAAGCGTTTTCATGTTTAGGTTTCACTCTGTGTTCTCCTATATGGATACATGTAGTTGGAACTCTAAATCAAACACGGTTTGTGCTAGCTCTTTGAAACTCTGCACAAAAATGTAGTTCCAAGTTCTATGGCTATGGTTTGTGTCCTATGGATGTAGCCCCAAGCAGAGACTGACGAGAATCACTTTCATTGAAAGGGGTTGCCAAGCTTCCAAAAAACTACGAGTTTCCTGAAATCTCAGCAAACATTTTTTCACCCAATCTTGATGATACTTGCAGGTAATGATCAGTACACCAGTCCCACGTGGCTGACCAAATTTCGTTCTTCTAGGTTAAACTGTTCCTTTGCAATAACAGTTTTCATGTTTAGGTTTCACTCTGTTTTCTCCTATATGGATACATGTATTTGGAACTGTAAATCAAACACGGTTTTTGCTAGCTCTTTGAAACTTGACATAATAATGTACTTCAAAGTTTTTTGTCTATGGTTTGTGTCCTATGGAAATAGCCCCAAGCAGAGACTGACGAGAATCACTTTCATTGAAAGGGGTTGACAAGCTTCCAAAAAACTACGAGTTTCCTGAAATCTCAGCACACATTTTTTCACCCAATCTTGATGATACTTTCATTTAATGATCAGTACACCAATCCCACTTGGCTCTCCAAATTTCCGTTCTTCTAGGTTAAACCGTTCCTTTGCAGTAACCTTTTTCATGTTTAGGTTTCACTCTGTTTTCTCCTATATGGATACATGTATTTGGAACTCTAAATCAAACACGGTTTGTGCTAGCTCTTTGAAACTCTGCACAAAAATGTAGTTCCAAGTTCTATGGCTATGGTTTGTGTCCTATGGATGTAGCCCCAAGCAGAGACTGACGAGAATCACTTTCATTGAAAGGGGTTGCCAAGCTTCCAATTAAACTACGAGTTTCCGGAAATCTCAGCAACTATTTTTTCAACCAATCTTGATGATACTTGCAGGTAATGATCAGTACACCAATCCCACTTGGCTCACCAAATTTCGTTCTTCTAGGTTAAACCGTTCCTTTGCAGTAAGCGTTTTCATGTTTAGGTTTCACTCTGTGTTCTCCTATATGGATACATGTAGTTGGAACTCTAAATCAAACACGGTTTGGGCTAGCTCTTTGAAACTTGGCACAATAATGTAGTTCCAAGTTCTATGGCTATGGTTTGTGTCCTATGGATGTAGCCCCAAGCAGAGACTGACGAGAATCACTTTCATTGAAAGGGGTTGCCAAGCTTCCAAAAAACTATGAGTTTCCTGAAATCTCAGCAAACATTTTTTCACCCAATCTTGATGATACATGCAGGTAATGATCAGTACACCAGTCACACTTGGCTCACCAAATTTCGTTCTTCTAGGTAAAACGTTCCATTGTAGTAACCGTTTTCATTGTTTAGGTTTTCACTCTGTTTTCTCCTATATGGATACATGTATTTGGAACTCTAAATCCAAACACGATTGTGCTAGCTCTTTGAAACTTGGCACAATAATGTAGTTCCAGGTTGTATGGCTATGGTTTGTGTCCTATGGAAGTAGCCCTAAGCAGAGACTGACGAGAATCACTTTCATTGAAAGGGCTTGCCAAGCTTACAAAAAACTACGATTTTCCTGAAATCTCAACAAACATTTTTTCACCCAATCTTGATGATACTTGCAGGTAATGATCAGTACACCAGTCCCACGTGGCTGACCAAATTTCGTTCTTCTAGGTTAAACTGTTCCTTTGCATTAACAGTTTTCATGTTTAGGTTTCACTCTGTTTTCTCCTATATGGATACATGTATTTGGAACTCTAAATCAAACACAGTTTGTGCTAGCTCTTTGAAACTTGGCACAATAATGTAGTACCAAGTTCTATGGCTATGGTTTGTGTCCTATAGAAGTAGCCCCAAGCAGAGACTGACTAGAATCACTTTCATTGAAAGGGGTTGCCAAGCTTCCAAAAAACTACGAGTTTCCTGAAATCTCAGCAAACATTTTTTCACCCAATCTTGATGATACTTGCAGGTAATGATCAGTACACCAGTCCCACTTGGCTGACAAAATTTCGTTCGTCTAGGTTAAACCGTTCCTTTGCAGTAACCGTTTTCATGTTTAGGTTTCACTCTGTCTTCTCCTATATGGATACATGTATTTGGAACTCTAAATCAAACATGGTTTGGGCTAGCTCTTTGAAACTTGGCACAATAATGTAGTTCCAAGTTCTATGGCTATGGTTTTTGTCCTATGGAAGTAGCCCCAAGCAGAGACTGACGAGAATCACTTTCATTGAAAGGGTTGCCAATCTTCAAAAAAACTACGAGTTTCCTGAAATCTCAGCAAACATTTTTTCACACAATCTTGATGATACTTGCAGGTAATGATCAGTACACCAGTCCCACTTGGCACACCAAATTTCATTCTTCTTGGTTAATCCCTTCCTTTGCAGTAACCGTTTTCATGTTTAGGTTTCACTCTGTTTTCTCCTATATGGGTACATGTATTTGGAACTGTAATCAAACACGGTTTGTGCTAGCTCTTTGAAACTTGGCACACTAATGTAGGTTCCAAGTTCTATGGCTATGGTTTGTGTCCTATGGAAGTAGCCCCAAGCAGAGACTGACGAGAATCACTTTCATTGAAAGGGGTTGCCAAGCTTCCAAAAAAGTACGAGTTTCCTGAAATCTCAGCAAACATTTTTTCACACAATCTTGATGATACTTGCAGGTAATGATCAGCACCAGTCCCACTTGGCTCACCAAATTTCGTTCTTCTAGGTTAAACCGTTCCTTTGCAGTAACCGTTTTCATGTTTAGGTCTCACTCTGTTTTCTCCTTTATGGATACATGTAGTGGGAACTCTAAATCAAACACGGTTTGTGCTAGCTCTTTGAAACTTTGCACAATAATTTAGTTCCAAGTTCTATGGCTATGGTTTGTGTCCTATGGAAGTAGCCCCAAGCAGAGACTGACGAGAATCACTTTCATTGAAAGGGGTTGCCAAGCTTCCAATAAACTACGAGTTTCCGGAAATCTCAACAACTATTTTTTCACCCAATCTTGATGATACTTGCAGGTATTGATCAGTACACCAGTCACACTTGGCTCACCAAATTTCGTTCTTCTAGGTTAAACCGTTCCTTTGCAGTAACAGTTTTCATGTTTAGGTTTCACTCTGTTTTCTCCTATATGGATACATGTAGTTGGTACTCTAAATCAAACACGGTTTGGGCTAGCTCTTTGAAACTTGGCACAATAATGTAGTTCCAAGTTCTATGGCTATGGTTTTTGTCCTATGGAAGTAGCCCCAAGCAGAGACTGACGAGAATCACTTTCATTGAAAGGGGTTGCCAAGCTTCCAAAAAAATACGAGTTTCCTGAAATCTCAGCAAACATTTTTTCACCAAATCTTGATGATACTTGCATGTAATGATCAGTACACCAGTCCCACTTGGCTCACCAAATTTCGTTCTTCTAGGTTAAACCGTTCCTTTGCAGTAACCGTTTTCATGTCGAGGTTTCACTCTGTTTATTCCTATATAGAAACTTGTAGTTGGTACTCTAAATCAAACACGGTTTGTGCTAGCTCTTTGAAACTTGGCACAATAATGTAGTTCCAAGTTCTATGGCTATGGTTTGTGTCCTATGGAAGTAGCCCCAAGCAGAGACTGACGAGAATCACTTTCATTGAAAGCGGTTGCCAAGCTACCAAAAAACAACGAGTTTCCGGAAATCTCAGTAAACATTTTTTCACCCAATCGTGATGATACTTGCAGGTAATGATCAGTCCACCAATCCCACTCTGCTCACCAAATTTCGTTCTTCTAGGTTAAACCGTTCCTTTGCAGTAACCGTTTTCATGTTTAGGTTTCACTCTGTTTTCTCCTATATGGATACATGTATTTGGAACTCTAAATCAAACACGGTTTGGGCTAGCTCTTTGAAACTTGGCACAATAATGTAGTTCCACGTTCAATGGCTATGGTTTGTGTCCTATGGAAGTAGCCCCAAGCAGAGACTGACGAGAATCACTTTCATTGAAAGGGGTTGCCAAGCTTCCAAAAAAGTACGAGTTTCCTGAAATCTCAGCAAACATTTTTTCACCCAATCTTGATGATACTTGCAGGTAATGATCAGTACACCAGTCCCACGTGGCTGACCAAATTTCGTTCTTCTAGGTTAAACTGTTCCTTTGCAATAACAGTTTTCATGTTGAGGTTTCACTCTGTTTTCTCCTATATGGATACATGTATTTGGAACTGTAAATCAAACACGGTTTTTGCTAGCTATTTGAAACTTGACACAATAATGTACTTCAAAGTTTTTTGGCTATGGTTTGTGTCCTATGGAAATAGCCCCAAGCAGAGACTGACGTGAATCACTTTCATTGAAAGGGGTTGCCAAGCTTCCAAAAAACTACGAGTTTCCTGAAATCTCAGCAAACATTTTTTCACCCAATCTTGATGATACTTGCAGGTATTGATCAGTACACCAGTCCCACTAGGCTCACCAAATTTCGTTCTTCTAGGTTAAACCGTTCCTTTGCAGTAACCGTTTTCATGTTTAGGTTTCACTCTGTTTTCTCCTATATGGATACATGTAGTTGGTACTCTAAATCAAACACGGTTTGGGCTAGCTCTTTGAAACTTGGCACAATAATGTAGTTCCAAGTTCTATGGCTATGGTTTTTGTCCTATGGAAGTAGCCCCAAGCAGAGACTGACGAGAATCACTTTCATTGAAAGGGGTTTCCAAGCTTCCAAAAAACTACGAGTTTCCTGAAATCTCAGCAAACATTTTTTCACCCAATCTTGATGATACTTGCAGGTAATGATCAGTACACCAATTCCACTTGGCTCACCAAATTTCTTTCTTCTAGGTTAAACCGTTCCTTTGCAGTAACCGTTTTCATGTTTAGGTTTCACTCTGTTTTCTCCTATATGGATACATGTAGTTGGAACTCTAAATCAAACACGGTTTGGGCTATCTCTTTGAAACGTGGCACAGTAATGTAGTTCCAAGTTCTATGGGTATGGTTTGTGTCCTATTGAAGTAGCCCCAAGCAGAGACTGACAAGAATCAGTTTCATTGAAAGGGATTGCCAAGCTTCCAAAAAACTACGAGTTTCCTGAAATCTCAGCAAACATTTTTTCACCCAATCTTGATGATACTTGCAGGTATTGATCAGTACACCAGTCCCACTTGGCTCACCAAATTTCGTTCTTCTAGGTTAAACCGTTCCTTTGCAGTAACAGTTTTCATGTTTAGGTTTCACTCTGTTTTCTCCTATATGGATACAAGTAGTTGGTACTCTAAATCAAACACGGTTTGGGCTAGCTCTTTGAAACTTGGCACAATAATGTAGTTCCAAGTTCTATGGCTATGGTTTTTGTCCTATGGAAGTAGCCCCAAGCAGAGACTGACGAGAATCACTTTAATTGAAAGGGGTTTCCAAGCTTCCAAAAAACTACGAGTTTCCTGAAATCTCAGCAAACATTTTTTCACCAAATCTTGATGATACTTGCAGGTAATGATCAGTACACCAGTCCCACTTGGCTCACCAAATTTCGTTCTTCTAGGTTAAACCGTTCCTTTGCAGTAACCGTTTTCATGTCGAGGTTTCACTCTGTTTTCTCCTCTATAGATACATGTAGTTGGTACTCTAAATCAAACACGGTTTGTGCTAGCTCTTTGAAACTTGGCACAATAATGTAGTTCCAAGTTCTATGGCTATGATTTGTGTCCTATGGAAGTAGCCCCAAGCAGAGACTGACGAGAATCACTTTCATTGAAAGCGGTTGCCAAGCTACCAAAAAACAACGAGTTTCCGGAAATCTCTGTAAACATTTTTTCACCCAATCGTGATGATACTTGCAGGTAATGATCAGTCCACCAATCCCACTTTGCTCACCAAATTTCGATGTTCTAGGTTAACCGTTCCTTTGCAGTAACCGTTTTCATGTTTAGGTTTCACTCTGTTTTCTCCTATATGGATACATGTATTTGGAACTCTAAATCAAACACGGTTTGGGCTAGCTCTTTGAAACTTGGCACAATAATGTAGTTCCAAGTTAAATGGCTATGGTTTGTGTCCTATGGAAGTAGCCACAAGCAGAGACTGACGAGAATCACTTTCATTGAAAGGGGTTGCCAAGCTTCCAAAAAAATACGAGTTTCCTGAAATCTCAGCAAACATTTTTTCACCCAATCTTGATGATACTTGCAGGTAATGATCAGTACACCAGTCCCACTTGGCTGACCAAATTTCGTTCTTCTAGGTTAAACCTTTCCTTTGCAGTAACCGTTTTCATGTTTAGGTTTCACTCTGTTTTCTCCTATATGGATACATGTAGTTGGAACTCTAAATCAAACACGGTTTGTGCTAGCTCTTTGAAACTTGGCACAATAATGAAGTTCCAAGTTCTATGGCTATGGTTTTAGTCCTATGGAAGTAGCCCCAAGCAGAGACTGACGAGAATCACTTTCATTGAAAGCGGTTGCCAAGCTACCAAAAAACAACGAGTTTCCGGAAATCTCAGTAAACATTTTTTCACCCAATCGTGATTATACTTGCAGGTAATGATCAGTCCACCAATCCCACTTTGCTCACCAAATTTCGTTCTTCTAGGTTAAACCGTTCCTTTGCAGTAACCGTTTTCATGTTTAGGTTTCACTCTGTTTTCTCCTATATGGATACATGTATGTGGAACTCTAAATCAAACACGGTTTGGGCTAGCTCTTTGAAACTTGGCACAATAATGTAGTTCCAAGTTCAATGGCTATGGTTTGTGTCCTATGGAAGTAGCCCCAAGCAGAGACTGACGAGAATCACTTTCATTGAAAGGGGTTGCCAAGCTTCCAAAAAAATACGAGTTTCCTGAAATCTCAGCAAACATTTTTTCACCCAATCTTGATGATACTTGCAGGTAATGATCAGTACACCAGTCCCACTTGGCTGACCAAATTTCGTTCTTCTAGGTTAAACCTTTCCTTTGCAGTAACCGTTTTCATGTTTAGGTTTCACTCTGTTTTCTCCTATATGGATACATGTAGTTGGAACTCTAAATCAAACACGGTTTGTGCTAGCTCTTTGAAACTTGGCACAATAATGAAGTTCCAAGTTCTATGGCTATGGTTTTTGTCCTATGGAAGTAGCCCCAAGCAGACACTGACGAGAATCACTTTCATTGAAAGGGGATGCCAAGCTTCCAAAAAACTACGAGTTTCCTGAAATCTCAGCAAACATTTTTTCACCCAATCTTGATGATACTTGCAGGTATTGATCAGTACACCAGTCCCACTTGGCTCACCAAATTTCGTTCTTCTAGGTTAAACCGTTCCTTTGCAGTAACCGTTTTCATGTTTAGGTTTCACTCTGTTTTCTCCTATATGGATACATGTAGTTGGTACTCTAAATCAAACACGGTTTTTGCTAGATCTTTGAAACTTGGCACAATAATGTAGTTCCAAGTTCTATGGCTATGGTTTTTGTCCTATGGAAGTAGCCCCAAGCAGAGACTGACGAGAATAACTTTCATTGAAAGTTGTTGCCAAGCTACCAAAAAACTACGAGTTTCCTGAAATCTCAGCAAACATTTTTTTACCCAATCTTGATGATACTTGCAGGTAATGATCAGTCCACCAATCCCACTTGGCTCACCAAATTTCGATCTTCTAGGTTAAACCGTTCCTTTGCAGTAACCGTTTTCATGTTTAGGTTTCACTCTGTTTTCTCCTATATGGATACATGTAGTTGGAACTCTAAATCAAACACGGTTTGGGCTAGCTCCTTCAAACTTGGCACAATAATGTAGTTCCAAGTTCTATGGCTATGGTTTTTGTCCTATGGAAGTAGCCCCAAGCAGACACTGACGAGAATCACTTTAATTGAAAGGGTTGCCAAGCTTCCAAAAAACTACGAGTTTCCTGAAATCTCAGCAAACATATTTTCACCCAATCTTGATGATACTTGCAGGTAATGATCAGTACACCAGTCCCACTTGGCTGACCAAATTTCGTTCTTCTAGGTTAAACCGTTCCTTTGCAGTAACCGTTTCCATGTTTAGGTTTCACTCTGTTTTCTCCTATATGGATACATGTATTTGGAACTCTAAATCAAACACGGTTTGTGCTAGCTCTTTCAAACTTGCACAATAATGTAGTTCCAAGTTCTATCGCTATGGTTTTTGTCCTATGGAAGTAGCCCCAAGCAGAGACTGACGAGAATCACTTTCATTGAAAGGGGTTTCCAAGCTTCCAAAAAACTACGAGTTTCCTGAAATCTCAGCAATCATTTTTTCACCAAATCTTTATGATACTTGCAGGTAATGATCAGTCCACCAATCCCACTTGGCTCACCAAATTTCGTTCTTCTAGTTTAAACCGTTCCTTTGCAGTAACCGTTTCCATGTTTAGTTTCACTCTGTTTTCTCCTATATGGATACATGTATTTGGAACTCTAAATCAAACACGGTTTGGGCTAGCTCTTTGAAACTTGGCACAATAATGTAGTTCCAAGTTCAATGGCTATGGTTTGTGTCCTATGGAAGTAGCCCCAAGCAGAGACTGACGAGAATCACTTTCATTGAAAGGGGTTGCCAAGCTTCCAAAAAACTACGAGTTTCCTGAAATCTCAGCAAACATTTTTTCACCCAATCTTGATGATACTTGCAGGTAATGATCAGTACACCAGTCCCACTTGGCTGACCAAATTTCGTTCTTCTAGGTTAAACCTTTCCTTTGCAGTAACCGTTTTCATGTTTAGGTTTCACTCTGTTTTCTCCTATATGGATACATGTAGTTGGAACTTTTAATCAAACACGGTTTGTGCTAGCTCTTTGAAACTTGGCACAATAATGAAGTTCCAAGTTCTATGGCTATGGTTTGTGTCCTATGGAAGTAGCCCCAAGCAGAGATTGACGAGAATCACTTTCATTGAAAGGGGTTGCCAAGCTTCCAAAAAACTACGAGTTTCCTGAAAACTCAGCAAACATTTTTTCACCCAATCTTGATGATACTTGCAGGTATTGATCAGTACACCAGTCCCACTTGGCTCACCAAATTTCGTTCTTCTAGGTTAAACCGTTCCTTTGCAGTAACCGTTTTCATGTTTAGGTTTCACTCTGTTTTCTCCTATATGGATACATGTAGTTGGTACTCTAAATCAAACACGGTTTTTGCTAGATCTTTGAAACTTGGCACAATAATGTAGTTCCAAGTTCTATGGCTATGGTTTTTGTCCTATGGAAGTAGCCCCAAGCAGAGACTGACGAGAATAACTTTCATTGAAAGTTGTTGCCAAGCTACCAAAAAACTACGAGTTTCCTGAAATCTCAGCAAACATTTTTTCACCCAATCTTGATGATACTTGCAGGTAATGATCAGTCCACCAATCCCACTTGGCTCACCAAATTTCGATCTTCTAGGTTAAACCGTTCCTTTGCAGTAACCGTTTTCATGTTTAGGTTTCACTCTGTTTTCTCCTATATGGATACATGTATGTGGAACTCTAAATCAAACACGGTTTGGGCTAGCTCTTTGAAACTTGGCACAATAATGTAGTTCCAAGTTCAATGGCTATGGTTTGTGTCCTATGGAAGTAGCCCCAAGCAGAGACTGACGAGAATCACTTTCATTGAAAGGGGTTGCCAAGCTTCCAAAAAAATACGAGTTTCCTGAAATCTCAGCAAACATTTTTTCACCCAATCTTGATGATACTTGCAGGTAATGATCAGTACACCAGTCCCACTTGGCTGACCAAATTTCGTTCTTCTAGGTTAAACCTTTCCTTTGCAGTAACCGTTTTCATGTTTAGGTTTCACTCTGTTTTCTCCTATATGGATACATGTAGTTGGAACTCTAAATCAAACACGGTTTGTGCTAGCTCTTTGAAACTTGGCACAATAATGAAGTTCCAAGTTCTATGGCTATGGTTTTTGTCCTATGGAAGTAGCCCCAAGCAGAGACCGACGAGAAACACTTTCATTGAAAGGGGATGCCAAGCTTCCAAAAAACTACGAGTTTCCTGAAATCTCAGCAAACATTTTTTCACCCAATCTTGATGATACTTGCAGGTATTGATCAGTACACCAGTCCCACTTGGCTCACCAAATTTCGTTCTTCTAGGTTAAACCGTTCCTTTGCAGTAACCGTTTTCATGTTTAGGTTTCACTCTGTTTTCTCCTATATGGATACATGTAGTTGGTACTCTAAATCAAACACGGTATTTGCTAGGTCTTTGAAACTTGGCACAATAATGTAGTTCCAAGTTCTATGGCTATGGTTTTTGTCCTATGGACGTAGGCCCAAGCAGAGACTGACGAGAATAACTTTCATTGAAAGTTGTTGCCAAGCTACCAAAAAACTACGAGTTTCCTGAAATCTCAGCAAACATTTTTTCACCCAATCATGATGATACTTGCAGGTAATGATCAGTCCACCAATCCCACTTGGCTCACCAAATTTCGATCTTCTAGGTTAAACCGTTCCTTTGCAGTAACCGTTTTCATGTTTAGGTTTCACTCTGTTTTCTCCTATATGGATACATGTAGTTGGAACTCTAAATCAAACACGGTTTGGGCTAGCTCCTTGAAACTTGGCACAATAATGTAGTTCCAAGTTCTATGGCTATGGTTTTTGTCCTATGGAAGTAGCCCCAAGCAGAGACTGACGAGAATCACTTTAATTGAAAGGGGTTGCCAAGCTTCCAAAAAACTACGAGTTTCCTGAAATCTCAGCAAACATTTTTTCACCCAATCTTGATGATACTTGCAGGTAATGATCAGTACACCAGTCCCACTTGGCTGACCAAATTTCGTTCTTCTAGGTTAAACCGTTCCTTTGCAGTAACCGTTTCCATGTTTAGGTTTCACTCTGTTTTCTCCTATATGGATACATGTAGTTGGAACTCTAAATCAAACACGGTTTGTGCTAGCTCTTTGAAACTTGGCACAATAATGTAGTTCCAAGTTTATGGCTATGGTTTGTGTCCTATAGAAGTAGCCCCAAGCAGAGACTGACGAGAATCACTTTCATTGAAAGGGGTTGCCAAGCTTCCAAAAAAGTACGAGTTTCCTGAAATCTCAGCAAACATTTTTTCACCCAATCTTGATGATACTTGCAGGTAATGATCAGAACACCAGTCCCACGTGGCTGACCAAATTTCGTTCTTCTAGGTTAAACTGTTCCTTTGCAATAACAGTTTAAATGTTTTGGTTTCACTCTGTTTTCTCCTATATGGATACATGTATTTGGAACTGTAAATCAAACACGGTTTTTGCTAGCTCTTTGAAACTTGACACAGTAATGTAGTTCCAAGTTCTATGGCTATGGTTTGTGTCCTATGGAAATAGCCCCAAGCAGAGACTGACGAGAATCACTTTCATTGAAAGGGGTTGCCAAGCTTCCAAAAAACTACGAGTTTCCTGAAATCTCAGCAAACATTTCTTCACCCAATCTTGATGATACTTGCAGGTAATGATCAGTACACCAGTCCCACTTGGCTGACAAAATTTCGTTCTTCTAGGTTAAACCGTTCCTTTGCAGTAACCGTTTTCATGTTTAGGTTTCACTCTGTTTTCTCCTATATGGATACATGTAGTTGGAACTCTAAATCAAACACGGTTTGTGCTAGCTCTTTGAAACTTGGCACAACAATATAGTTCCAAGTTCTATGGCTATGGTTTGTGTCCTATGGAAGTAGCCCCAAGCAGAGACTGATGAGAATCACTTTCATTGAAAGGGGATGCCAAGCTTCCAAAAAACTACGAGTTTCCTGAAATCTCAGCAATCATTTTTTCACCCAATCCTGATGATACTTCCACTTAATGATCAGTACACAAATCGCATTTGGCTCACCAAATTTCGTTCTTCTAGGTTAAACCGTTCCTTTGCAGTAACCGTTTTCATGTTGAGGTTTCACTCTGTTTTCTCCTATATGGATACATGTAGTTGGAACTCTAAATCAAACACGGTTTGTGCTAGCTCTTTGAAACTTGGCACAATAATGTAGTTCCAAGTTCTATGGCTATGTTTTGTGTCCTATGGAAGTAGCCCCAAGTAGTGACTGGCGAGAATCACTTTCATTCAAAGGGGTTGCCAAGCTTCCAAAAAACTACGAGTTTCCTGAAAACTCAGCAAACATTTTTTCACCCAATCTTGATGATACTTGCAGGTATTGATCAGTACACCAGTCCCACTTGGCTCACCAAATTTCGTTCTTCTAGGTTAAACCGTTCCTTTGCAGTAACCGTTTTCATGTTTAGGTTTCACTCTGTTTTCTCCTATATGGATACATGTAGTTGGTACTCTAAATCAAACACGGTTTTTGCTAGATCTTTGAAACTTGGCACAATAATGTAGTTCCAAGTTCTATGGCTATGGTTTTTGTCCTATGGAAGTAGCCCCAAGCAGAGACTGACGAGAATAACTTTCATTGAAAGTTGTTGCCAAGCTACCAAAAAACTACGAGTTTCCTGAAATCTCAGCAAACATTTTTTCACCCAATCTTGATGATACTTGCAGGTAATGATCAGTCCACCAATCCCACTTGGCTCACCAAATTTCGATCTTCTAGGTTAAACCGTTCCTTTGCAGTAACCGTTTTCATGTTTAGGTTTCACTCTGTTTTCTCCTATATGGATACATGTATGTGGAACTCTAAATCAAACACGGTTTGGGCTAGCTCTTTGAAACTTGGCACAATAATGTAGTTCCAAGTTCAATGGCTATGGTTTGTGTCCTATGGAAGTAGCCCCAAGCAGAGACTGACGAGAATCACTTTCATTGAAAGGGGTTGCCAAGCTTCCAAAAAAATACGAGTTTCCTGAAATCTCAGCAAACATTTTTTCACCCAATCTTGATGATACTTGCAGGTAATGATCAGTACACCAGTCCCACTTGGCTGACCAAATTTCGTTCTTCTACGTTAAACCTTTCCTTTGCAGTAACCGTTTTCATGTTTAGGTTTCACTCTGTTTTCTCCTATATGGATACATGTAGTTGGAACTCTAAATCAAACACGGTTTGTGCTAGCTCTTTGAAACTTGGCACAATAATGAAGTTCCAAGTTCTATGGCTATGGTTTTTGTCCTATGGAAGTAGCCCCAAGCAGAGACCGACGAGAAACACTTTCATTGAAAGGGGATGCCAAGCTTCCAAAAAACTACGAGTTTCCTGAAATCTCAGCAAACATTTTTTCACCCAATCTTGATGATACTTGCAGGTATTGATCAGTACACCAGTCCCACTTGGCTCACCAAATTTCGTTCTTCTAGGTTAAACCGTTCCTTTGCAGTAACCGTTTTCATGTTTAGGTTTCACTCTGTTTTCTCCTATATGGATACATGTAGTTGGTACTCTAAATCAAACACGGTATTTGCTAGGTCTTTGAAACTTGGCACAATAATGTAGTTCCAAGTTCTATGGCTATGGTTTTTGTCCTATGGACGTAGGCCCAAGCAGAGACTGACGAGAATAACTTTCATTGAAAGTTGTTGCCAAGCTACCAAAAAACTACGAGTTTCCTGAAATCTCAGCAAACATTTTTTCACCCAATCATGATGATACTTGCAGGTAATGATCAGTCCACCAATCCCACTTGGCTCACCAAATTTCGATCTTCTAGGTTAAACCGTTCCTTTGCAGTAACCGTTTTCATGTTTAGGTTTCACTCTGTTTTCTCCTATATGGATACATGTAGTTGGAACTCTAAATCAAACACGGTTTGGGCTAGCTCCTTGAAACTTGGCACAATAATGTAGTTCCAAGTTCTATGGCTATGGTTTTTGTCCTATGGAAGTAGCCCCAAGCAGAGACTGACGAGAATCACTTTAATTGAAAGGGGTTGCCAAGCTTCCAAAAAACTACGAGTTTCCTGAAATCTCAGCAAACATTTTTTCACCCAATCTTGATGATACTTGCAGGTAATGATCAGTACACCAGTCCCACTTGGCTGACCAAATTTCGTTCTTCTAGGTTAAACCGTTCCTTTGCAGTAACCGTTTCCATGTTTAGGTTTCACTCTGTTTTCTCCTATATGGATACATGTAGTTGGAACTCTAAATCAAACACGGTTTGTGCTAGCTCTTTGAAACTTGGCACAATAATGTAGTTCCAAGTTTATGGCTATGGTTTGTGTCCTATAGAAGTAGCCCCAAGCAGAGACTGACGAGAATCACTTTCATTGAAAGGGGTTGCCAAGCTTCCAAAAAAGTACGAGTTTCCTGAAATCTCAGCAAACATTTTTTCACCCAATCTTGATGATACTTGCAGGTAATGATCAGAACACCAGTCCCACGTGGCTGACCAAATTTCGTTCTTCTAGGTTAAACTGTTCCTTTGCAATAACAGTTTTCATGTTTTGGTTTCACTCTGTTTTCTCCTATATGGATACATGTATTTGGAACTGTAAATCAAACACGGTTTTTGCTAGCTCTTTGAAACTTGACACAGTAATGTAGTTCCAAGTTCTATGGCTATGGTTTGTGTCCTATGGAAATAGCCCCAAGCAGAGACTGACGAGAATCACTTTCATTGAAAGGGGTTGCCAAGCTTCCAAAAAACTACGAGTTTCCTGAAATCTCAGCAAACATTTCTTCACCCAATCTTGATGATACTTGCAGGTAATGATCAGTACACCAGTCCCACTTGGCTGACAAAATTTCGTTCTTCTAGGTTAAACCGTTCCTTTGCAGTAACCGTTTTCATGTTTAGGTTTCACTCTGTTTTCTCCTATATGGATACATGTAGTTGGAACTCTAAATCAAACACGGTTTGTGCTAGCTCTTTGAAACTTGGCACAACAATATAGTTCCAAGTTCTATGGCTATGGTTTGTGTCCTATGGAAGTAGCCCCAAGCAGAGACTGATGAGAATCACTTTCATTGAAAGGGGATGCCAAGCTTCCAAAAAACTACGAGTTTCCTGAAATCTCAGCAATCATTTTTTCACCCAATCCTGATGATACTTCCACTTAATGATCAGTACACAAATCGCATTTGGCTCACCAAATTTCGTTCTTCTAGGTTAAACCGTTCCTTTGCAGTAACCGTTTTCATGTTGAGGTTTCACTCTGTTTTCTCCTATATGGATACATATAGTTGGAACTCTAAATCAAACACGGTTTGTGCTAGCTCTTTGAAACTTGGCACAATAATGTAGTTCCAAGTTCTATGGCTATGTTTTGTGTCCTATGGAAGTAGCCCCAAGTAGTGACTGGCGAGAATCACTTTCATTCAAAGGGGTTGCCAAGCTTCCAAAAAACTACGAGTTTCCTGAAATCTCAGCAATCACTTTTTCACCCAATCTTGATGATACTTTCAGGTAATGATCAGTCCACCAATCCCACTTGGCTCTCCAAATTTCGTTCTTCTAGGTTAATCCGTTCCTTTGCAGTAACCGTTTCCAGGTTTAGGTTTCACTCTGTTTTCTCCTATATGGATACATGTAGTTGGAACTCTAAATCAAACACGGTTTGTGCTAGCTCTTTGAAACTTGGCACAATAATGTAGTTCCAAGTTCTATGGCTATGGTTTTTGTCCTATGGAAGTAGCCCCAAGCAGAGACTGACGAGAATCACTTTCATTGAAAGGGCTTGCCAAGCTTACAAAAAACTATGAGTTTCCTGAAATCTCAGCAAACATTTTTTCACCCAATCTTGATGATACTTGCAGGTAATGATCAGTACACCAGTCCCACGTGGCTGACCAAATTTCGTTCTTCTAGGTTAAAACGTTCCTTTGCAGTAACCGTTTTCATGTTTAGGTTTCACTCTGTTTTCTCCTATATGGATACATGTATTTGGAACTCTAAATCAAACACGGTTTGTGCTAGGTCTTTGAAACTTGGCACAATAATGTAGTTCTAGGTTCTATGGCTATGGTTTGTGTCCTATGGAAGTAGCCCCAAGCAGAGACTGACGAGAATCACTTTCATTGAAAGGGGTTGCCAAGCTTCCAAAAAAGTACGAGTTTCCTGAAATCTCAGCAAACATTTTTTCACCCAATCTTGATGATACTTGCAGGTAATGATCAGTACACCAGTCCCACTTGGCTCACCAAATTTCGTTCTTTTAGGTTAAACCGTTCCTTTGCAGTAACCGTTTTCATGTTTAGGTTTCACTCTGTTTTCTCCTATATGGATACATGTAGTTGGAACTCTAAATCAAACACGGTTTGTGCTAGCTCTTTCAAACTTGGCACAAAAATGTAGTTCCAAGTTCTATGGCTATGGTTTGTGTCCTATGGAAGTAGCCCCAAGCAGAGACTGACGAGAATCACTTTCATTGAAAGGGGTTGCCAAGCTTCAAAAAAAACTACGAGTTTCCTGAAATCTCAGCAAACATTTTTTCACCCAATCTTGATGATACTTGCAGGTATTGATCAGTACACGAGTACCACTTGGCTCACCAAATTTCGTTCTTCTAGGTTAAACCATTCCTTTGAAGTAACCGTTTTCATGTTTAGGTTTCACTCTGTTTTCTCTAATATGGATACATGTAGTTGGTACTCTAAATCAAACACGGTTTGTGCTAGCTCTTTGAAACTTGGCACAATAATGTAGTTCCAAGTTCTATGGCTATGGTTTTTGTCCTATGGAAGTAGCCCCAATCAGAGACTGACGAGAATCACTTTCATTGAAAGGGGTTGCCAAGCTTCCAAAAAACTACGAGTTTCCTGAAATCTCAGCAATCATTTTTTTAACCCAATCTTCATGATACTTGCAGGTAATGATCAGTACACCAATCCCACTTGGCTCACCAAATTTCGTTCTTCTAGGTTAAACCGTTCCTTTGCAGTAACCGTTTTCATGTTTAGGTTTCACTCTGTTTTCTCCTATATGGATACATGTAGTTGGAACTCTAAATCAAACACGGTTTGGGCTAGCTCTTTGAAACTTGGCACAATAATGTAGTTCCAAGTTCTATGGCTATGGTTTGTGTCCTATAGAAGTAGCCCCAAGCAGAGACTGACGAGAATCAGTTTCCAAGAAAGGGGTTGCAAAGCATCCAAAAAAGTACGAGTTTCCTGAAATCTCAGCAAACATTTTTTCACCCAATTTTGATGATACTTGCAGGTAATTATCAGTACACCAGTCCAACGTGGCTGACCAAATTTCGTTCTTCTAGGTTAAACTGTTCCTTTACAAGAAGAGTTTTCAAGTTTAGGTTTCACTCTGTTTTCTCCTATATGGATACATGTATTTGGAACTGTAAATCAAACACGGTTTTTGCTAGCTCTTTGAAACATGACACAATAATGTACTTCAAAGTTCTTTGGCTATGGTTTGTGTCCTATGGAAATAGCCCCAAGCAGAGACTGACGAGAATCACTTTCATTGAAAGGGGTTGCCAAGCTTCCAAAAAACTACGAGTTTCCTGAAATCTCAGCAAACATTTTTTCACCCAATCTTGATGATACTTGCAGGTAATGATCAGTACACCAGTCCCACTTGGCTGACAAAATTTCGTTCTTCTAGGTTAAACCGTTCCTTTGCAGTAACCGTTTTCATGTTGAGGTTTCACTCTGTTTTCTCCTATATGGATACATGTAGTTGGTACTCTAAATCAAACACGGTTTGTGCTAGCTCTTTGAAACTTGGCACAATAATGTAGTTGAAAGTTCTATGGCTATGGTTTGTGTCCTATGGAAGTAGCCCCAAGCAGAGACTGACGAGAATCACTTTCATTGGAAGGGGTTGCCAAGCTACCAAAAAACTACGAGTTTCCTGAAATCTCAGCAAACATTTTTTCACCCAATCTTGATGATACTTGCAGGTAATTATCAGTACACCAGTCCCACTTGGCTGACCAAATTTCGTTCTTCTAGGTTAAACCGTTCCTTTCCAGTAACCGTTTTCATGTTTAGGTTTCACTCTGTTTTCTCCTATATGGATACATGTAGTTGGAACTCTAAATCAAACACGGTTTGTGCTAGCTCTTTGAAACTTGGCACAATAATATAGTTCCCAGTTCTATGGCAATGGTTTGTGTCCTTTGGAAGTAGCCCCAAGCAGAGACTGACGAGAATCACTTTCATTGAAAGTGGTTGCCAAGCTACCAAAAAACAACGAGTTTCCGGAAATCTCAGTAAACATTTTTTCACCCAATCGTGATGATAATTGCAGGTAATGATCAGTACACCAATCCCACTTGGCTCACCAAATTTCGATCTTCTAGGTTAAACCGTTCCTTTGCAGTAACCGTTTTCATGTTTAGGTTTCACTCTGTGTTCTCCTATATGGATACATGTAGTTGGAACTCTAAATCAAACACGGTTTGTGCTAGCTCTTTGAAACTTGGCACAATAATGTAGTTCCCAGTTCTGTGGCTATGGTTTGTGTCCTATGGAAGTAGCCCCAAGCAGTGACTGGCGAGAATCACTTTCATTCAAAGGGGTTGCCAAGCTTCCAAAAAACTACGAGTTTCCTGAAATCTCAGCAATCATTTTTTCACCCAATCTTGATGATACTTTCAGGTAATGATCAGTCCACCAATCCCACTTGGCTCTCCAAATTTCGTTCTTCTAGGTTAAACCGTTCCTTTGCAGTAACCGTTTTCATGTTTAGGTTTCACTCTGTTTTCTCCTATATGGATACATGTAGTTGGAACTCTAAATCAAACACGGTTTGTGCTAGCTCTTTGAAACTTGGCACAATAATGTAGTTCCAAGTTCTATGGCTATGGTTTTTGTCCTATGGAAGTAGCCCCAAGCAGAGACTGACGAGAATCACTTTCATTGAAAGGGCTTGCCAAGCTTACAAAAAACTATGAGTTTCCTGAAATCTCAGCAAACATTTTTTCACCCAATCTTGATGATACTTGCAGGTAATGATCAGTACACCAGTCACACGTGGCTGACCAAATTTCGTTCTTCTAGGTTAAACCTTTCCTTTGCAGTAACCGTTTTCATGTTTAGGTTTCACTCTGTTTTCTCCTATATGGATACATGTATTTGGAACTCTAAATCAAACACGGTTTGTGCTAGCTCTTTGAAATTTGGCACAATAATGTAGTTCCAAGTTCTATGGCTATGGTTTGTGTCCTATGGAAGTTGCCCCAAGCAGAGACTGACGAGAATCACTTTCATTGAAAGGGTTTGCCAAGCTTCCAAAAAACTACGAGTTTCCTGAAATCTCAGCAAATATTTTTTCACCCAATCTTGATGTTACTTGCAGGTAATGATCAGTACACCAGACCCACTTGGCTGAAAAAATTTCGTTCTTCTAGGTTAAACCTTTCCTTTGCAGTAACCGTTTTCATGTTTAGGTTTCACTCTGTTTTCTCCTATATGGATACATGTAGTTGGAACTCTAAATCAAACACGGTTTGTGCTAGCTCTTTGAAACTTGGCACAATAATGAAGTTCCAAGTTCTATGGCTATGGTTTTTGTCCTATGGAAGTAGCCCCAAGCAGAGACTGATGAGAATAACTTTCATTGAAAGTTGTTGCCAAGCTACCAAAAAACTACGAGTTTCCTGAAATCTCAGCAAACATTTTTTCACCCAATCTTGATGATACTTGCAGGTAATGATCAGTCCACCAATCCCACTTGGCTCACCAAATTTCGATCTTCTAGGTTAAACCGTTCCTTTGCAGTAACCGTTTTCATGTTTAGGTTTCACTCAGTTTTCTCCTATATGGATACATGTATTTGGAACTCTAAATCAAACACGGTTTGTGCTAGCTCTTTGAAACTTGGCAAAATAATGTAGTTCCAGGTTGTATGGCTATGGTTTGTGTCCTATGGAAGTAGCCCCAAGCATAGACTGACGAGAATCACTTTCATTGAAAGGGGTTGCCAAGCTTCCAAAAAAATACGAGTTTCCTGAAATCTCAGCAAACATTTTTTCACCCAATCTTGATGATACTTGCAGGTAATGATCAGTACACCAGTCCCACTTGGCTCACCAAATTTCGTTCTTTTAGGTTAAACCGATCCTTTGCAGTAACCGTTTTCATGTTTAGGTTTCACTCTGTTTTCTCCTATATGGATACATGTAGTTGGAACTCTAAATCAAACGTGGTTTGTGCTAGCCCTTTGAAACTTGGCACAATAATGTAGTTCCAAGTTCTATGGCTATGGTTTGTGTCCTATGGAAGTAGCCCCAAGCAGAGACTGACGAGAATCACTTTCATTGAAAGGGCTTGCCAAGTTTACAAAAAACTACGAGATTCCTGAAATCTCAGAAAACATTTTTTCACCCAATCTTGATGATACTTGCAGGTAATGATCAGTACACCAGTCCCACGTGGCTGACCAAATTTCGTTCTTCTAGGTTAAACTGTTCCTTTGCAATAACAGTATTTATGTTTAGGTTTCACTCTGTTTTCTCCTATATGGATACATGTATTTGGAACTGTAAATCAAACACGGTTTTTGCTAGCTCTTTGAAACTTGACACAATAATGTACTTCAAAGTTCTTTGGCTATGGTATGTGTGCTATGGAAATAGCACCAAGCAGAGACTGACGAGAATCACTTTCAATGAAAGGGGTTGCCAAGCTTCCAAAAAACTACGAGTTTCCTGAAATCTCAGCAAACATTTTTTCACCCAATCTTGATGATACTTGCAGGTAATGATCAGTACACCAGTCCTACGTGGCTGACCAAATTTCGTTCTTCTAGGTTAGACTGTTCCTTTGCAATAACAGTTTTCATGTTTAGGTTTCACTCTGTTTTCTCCTATATGGATACATGTATTTGGAACTGTAATCAAACACGGTTTTTGCTAGCTTTTTGAAACGTGACACAGTAATGTAGTTCCAAGTTCTATGGCTATGGTTTGTGTCCTATGGAAGTAGCCCCAAGCAGAGACTGACGAGAATCACTTTCATTGAAAGGGGTTGCCAAGCTTCCAAAAAACTACGAGTTTCCTGAAATCTCAGCAATCATTTTTTCACCCAATCTTGATGATACTTCTAATTAATGATCAGTACACAAATCCCATTTGGCTCACCAAATTTCGTTCTTCTATGTTAAACCGTTCCTTTGCAGTAACCGTTTTCATGTTTAGGTTTCACTCTGTTTTCTCCTATATGGATACATGTATTTGGAACTGTAAATCAAACACGGTTTTTGCTAGCTCTTTGAAACTTGACACAATAATGTACTTGAAAGTTCTTTGGCTATGGTTTGTGTGCTATGGAAATAGCACCAAGCAGAGACTGACGAGAATCACTTTCAATGAAAGGGGTTGCCAAGCTTCCAAAAAACTACGAGTTTCCTGAAATCTCAGCAAACATTTTTTCACCCAATCTTGATGATACTTGCAGGTAATGATCAGTACACCAGTCCCACTTGGCTCACCAAATTTCGTTCTTTTAGGTTAAACCGTTCCTTTGCAGTAACCGTTTTCATGTTTAGGTTTCACTCTGTTTTCTCCTATATGGATACATGTAGTTGGAACTCTAAATCAAACGTGGTTTGTGCTAGCTCTTTGAAACATGGCACAATAATGTAGTTCCAACTTCTATGGCTATGTTTGTGTCCTATGGAAGTAGCCCCAAGCAGAGACTGACGAGAATCACTTTCATTGAACGGGGTTGCCAAGCTTCAAAAAAACTACGAGTTTCCTGAAATCTCAGCAAACATTTTTTCACCCAATCTTGATGATACTTGCAGGTATTGATGAGTACACGAGTCCCACTTGGCTCACCAAATTTCGTTCTTCTAGGTTAAACCATTCCTTTGCAGTAACCGTTTTCATGTTTAGGTTTCACTCTGTTTTCTCTAATATGGATACATGTAGTTGGTACTCTAAATCAAACACGGTTTGTGCTAGCTCTTTGAAACTTGGCACAATAATGTAGTTCCAAGTTCTATGGCTATGGTTTTTGTCCTATGGAAGTAGCCCCAATCAGAGACTGACGAGAATCACTTTCATTGAAAGGGGTTGCCAAGCTTCCAAAAAACTACGAGTTTCTGAAATCTCAGCAATCATTTTTTTAACCCAATCTTCATGACACTTGCAGGTAATGATCAGTGCACCAATCCCACTTGGCTCACCAAATTTCGTTCTTCTAGGTTAAACCGTTCCTTTGCAATAACAGTATTTATGTTTAGGTTTCACTCTGTTTTCTCCTATATGGATACATGTATTTGGAACTGTAAATCAAACACGGTTTTTGCTAGCTCTTTGAAACTTGACACAATAATGTACTTCAAAGTTCTTTGGCTATGGTTTGTGTGCTATGGAAATAGCACCAAGCAGAGACTGACGAGAATCACTTTCATTGAAAGGGGTTGCCAAGCTTCCAAAAAACTACGAGTTTCCTGAAATCTCAGCAAACATTTTTTCACCCAATCTTGATGATACTTGCAGGTAATGATCAGTACACCAGTCCCACTGGGCTGACAAAATTTCGTTCTTCTAGGTTAAACCGTTCCTTTGCAGTAACCGTTTTTATGTTTAGGTTTCACTCTGTCTTCTCCTATATGGATACATGTAGTTGGAACTCTAAATCAAACACGGTTTGTGCTAGCTCTTTGAAACTTGGCACAATAATGTAGTTCCAAGTTCTATGGCTATGGTTTTTGTCCTATGGAAGTAGCCCCAAGCAGAGACTGACGAGAATCACTTTCATTGAAAGTGGTTGCCAAGCTTCAAAAAAACTACGAGTTTCCTGAAATCTCAGCAAACATTTTTTCACCCAATCTTGATGATACTTGCAGGTAATGATCAGTACACCAGTCCCACGTGGCTGACCAAATTTCGTTCTTCTAGGTTAAACTTTTCCTTTGCAATAACAGTTTTCATGTTTTGGTTTCACTCTGTTTTCTCCTATATGGATACATGTATTTGGAACTGTAAATCAAACACGGTTTTTGCTAGCTCTTTGAAACTTGACACAGTAATGTAGTTCCAAGTTCTATGGCTATGGTTTGTGTCCTATGGAAATAGCCCCAAGCAGAGACTGACGAGAATCACTTTCATTGAAAGGGGTTGCCAAGCTTCCAAAAAACTACGAGTTTCCTGAAATCTCAGCAAACATTTCTTCACCCAATCTTGATGATACTTGCAGGTAATGATCAGTACACCAGTCCCACTTGGCTGACAAAATTTCGTTCTTCTAGGTTAAACCGTTCCTTTGCAGTAACCGTTTTCATGTTTAGGTTTCACTCTGTTTTCTCCTATATGGATACATGTAGTTGGAACTCTAAATCAAACACGGTTTGTGCTAGCTCTTTGAAACTTGGCACAACAATATAGTTCCAAGTTCTATGGCTATGGTTTGTGTCCTATGGAAGTAGCCCCAAGCAGAGACTGACGAGAATCACTTTCATTGAAAGGGGATGCCAAGCTTCCAAAAAACTACGAGTTTCCTGAAATCTCAGCAATCATTTTTTCACCCAATCCTGATGATACTTCCACTTAATGATCAGTACACAAATCGCATTTGGCTCACCAAATTTCGTTCTTCTAGGTTAAACCGTTCCTTTGCAGTAACCGTTTTCATGTTGAGGTTCCACTCTGTTTTCTCCTATATGGATACATGTAGTTGGAACTCTAAATCAAACACGGTTTGTGCTAGCTCTTTGAAACTTGGCACAATAATGTAGTTCCAAGTTCTATGGCTATGTTTTGTGTCCTATGGAAGTAGCCCCAAGTAGTGACTGGCGAGAATCACTTTCATTCAAAGGGGTTGCCAAGCTTCCAAAAAACTACGAGTTTCCTGAAATCTCAGCAATCATTTTTTCACCCAATCTTGATGATACTTGCAGGTAATGATCAGTCCACCAATCCCACTTGGCTCTCCAAATTTCGTTCTTCTAGGTTAAACCGTTCCTTTGCAGTAACCGTTTCCAGGTTTAGGTTTCACTCTGTTTTCTCCTATATGGATACATGTAGTTGGAACTCTAAATCAAACACGGTTTGTGCTAGCTCTTTGAAACTTGGCACAATAATGTAGTTCCAAGTTCTATGGCTATAGTTTTTGTCCTATGGAAGTAGCCCCAAGCAGAGACTGACGAGAATCACTTTCATTGAAAGGGCTTGCCAAGCTTACAAAAAACTATGAGTTTCCTGAAATCTCAGCAAACATTTTTTCACCCAATCTTGATGATACTTGCAGGTAATGATCAGTACACCAGTCCCACGTGGCTGACCAAATTTCGTTCTTCTAGGTTAAAACGTTCCTTTGCAGTAACCGTTTTCATGTTTAGGTTTCACTCTGTTTTCTCCTATATGGATACATGTATTTGGAACTCTAAATCAAACACGGTTTGTGCTAGGTCTTTGAAACTTGGCACAATAATGTAGTTCTAGGTTCTATGGCTATGGTTTGTGTCCTATGGAAGTAGCCCCAAGCAGAGACTGACGAGAATCACTTTCATTGAAAGGGGTTGCCAAGCTTCCAAAAAAGTACGAGTTTCCTGAAATCTCAGCAAACATTTTTTCACCCAATCTTGATGATACTTGCAGGTAATGATCAGTACACCAGTCCCACTTGGCTCACCAAATTTCGTTCTTTTAGGTTAAACCGTTCCTTTGCAGTAACCGTTTTCATGTTTAGGTTTCACTCTGTTTTCTCCTATATGGATACATGTAGTTGGAACTCTAAATCAAACACGGTTTGTGCTAGCTCTTTGAAACTTGGCACAAAAATGTAGTTCCAAGTTCTATGGCTATGGTTTTTGTCCTATGGAAGTAGCCCCAAGCAGAGACTGACGAGAATCACTTTCAATGAAAGGGGTTGCCAAGCTTCAAAAAAAACTACGAGTTTCCTGAAATCTCAGCAAACATTTTTTCACCCAATCTTGATGATACTTGCAGGTATTGATCAGTACACGAGTCCCACTTGGCTCACCAAATTTCGTTCTTCTAGGTTAAACCATTCCTTTGAAGTAACCGTTTTCATGTTTAGGTTTCACTCTGTTTTCTCTAATATGGATACATGTAGTTGGTACTCTAAATCAAACACGGTTTGTGCTAGCTCTTTGAAACTTG